>NW_028250537.1:0-15174 GCF_964263255.1 Lissotriton vulgaris | reverse complement strand
AAGTTCGCAATATCGCTTCTTTACTGCCCTTCTTTTTCAGAGCGGTGATGGAAGGTTTTGTAGAAATTAGTATAAAAAAGGCGGAATTATTGCCCCGGGTTATTTTAACTTTAGCCAAGGTAGATATTCCTCACATATTACAAGAAATGTAAGTTTAGGTAAAAAACGGCTGAGAAACCGATTACATAGCCCTTAGTACATACAAGCTATCGAGTTTAGAGCAATCCATCTGCGGGGTACTCTTTTAGCAAAAACTAATTAATAAAGGGATTTTACGCCCGATGCTAAAGGTTAGGTCCTATTTCCGAGTCTCACCTTTTGAGTGCAGAGCGGCCTCCCTGCTCCTCCGTGTAGTCGTCTTCTCGGTAGTGGAAGAGTGACATGGGTGTTCTCGCGCCGCAATTTTAAGTTCCGATGACCACAATTGACCCGGAAGTACTGCCGGTCAATTTTGCGGGTAGTTCGTATGTTTAACTGCCGCTGGTCAAAAACCTAAAGCTATTCTGGCCAGAATGTTTGAGGGTCGGGCCATGCTTTTATTTGTATATAGAAGAAATTATATCGAAAATCGAGCATTTTTAATTAAACTCCGATATTTAACGACCCGAATTTATATGCTTCATTGGCGCAAAACTGGAACTTGATTAAGTCTGTGCACCAATAAACAAGGATTTACAAAGTTAATTCTAATTGTGCATAAAGGAATTTGGTGCAAACGGCGGCCATCTTGGATCGGGATGAGTCCTAATAGGGTGTTTACATAGGGTAAGGATAAACACGACCTGGCTATCTGGGTTCTAATAGATATGCAGTTACAATATCTCGATCATACATAGTTAGAAATGTTAAGGATATTTTCATATTCACATAGCTTACAATTGTACATAAAGCAATGTCACAACATTCATCTCTATGCTAACAATTTTACTGTTACTGATCTCAATATCTTTTTTCTGTCATATTTACAGTAGTTTAGTATTTAGTGTGGACTTTATAAGTGGTAAGCTATTCTGATAGCATATATATGGCTATCAACCAAGAATACAAACATATGTTGGCATATAGAAAATTCATAAAAACAACCCTATGTATGTGTATGATAAAATTTGACAATGTCGATAACTATCACAGGTACAATCTATAATATTAAGAGAGGGGTTTGATAACATCTATGCAGAAAAACAGCTAATCTACATTTCGACCGGACATTGTAGCGAGGGAACAAAAACATTATCTACATTGTGTTCATGTTGATCTCTATGAATTAAAACATGACAAAAATTGTTGATAACATAAAATATACATTGACATATATCTATATTGTTATAATTAAGCTCTTATGAGTTCATGAACAAGATATTTACTGATAATAGAAATTTGTTTCAACATTGCTGAAAGTCACATTAATTTGTGGTTTTAGGATGGGATTTAGGTAAACTATATTTGCTACTGGTCCTGTTAGTGGTGTTATAGAATTAATCTCTCCCATTCTTCCCTGTTGTTAAGTCCTGTGCGGAAAGTGTTGAAGAGGGACATATAGAATTGCTCTCTTTTCTTTCTTTTGTTGTCTATGTTGCCGCCTCTCATGTTGTGTGAGATAACTTCTATCACACACCATTTGAGGTCATCTATCTTATGTTTTTGTGTTAACCAATGATCCACTAATGGAGCGGATTTTTTTGAGGTTCTAATAGCAGATTTGTGTTCTGTAATTCTTGTTTTTATTTCTCTCGCGGTTTCACCAATGTAGGCTTTGTCACACGGACATTTAATCATATAGATTACGTTTCTGGTTTTGCAATTCACAAAGTTTGTGATCTTATGTTCCACTCCGTTGTATGTCACTGACTTGCCTTTGATTAATGCTGTGCAATTTAGACACATATTGCATGCAAAATTGCCAACTGGGAGGGGCAAATTATTAATGGTACTTTGATTCGTCTGCTTTTTCTCTTTAAAGGTGTGTACAAGACAGTTCCTGATAGTTCTATTTCTCCGGAAACTGAACATCGGTTTTGGGGTCTTTTCACCGGGTCTATCATTTAGTAGTGACCAGTTGCGATTTATAATGTTTTTGATTTTGTTGCTAGCTGTACTAAAATTTGTTACAAAGATTAATCTGTCTTTCTTGGTATCAGCTTTCATTTCATCATTATTATTCTCAAAAATAGCCTCTCTATTATAGTATTTTGCGCGTTTGTATGCACGTTTAATTAAGTTTTTTGGATAGCCTCTCTGTATAAGTTTGTCCGATAGCACATCTGCGTGCTTGTTAAAATCTTTTATGTTAGTACAGTTTCTTCTAATACGAAGATATTGTCCGAACGGTATATTGTTCTTCTGGCTGTTAGGATGGTTACTTTTGTAATGCAACAGAGTGTTGCGATCGGTGGGCTTGGTATACAGATCGACACCTAACATGCCGTTCTCCACTTTAATTTTAATATCCAAAAATTCTATATTCTCCTTATTAAAATTGCACGTGAATTTTAAATTTTTATCTCCAAGGTTCAGCCAAAGGATAAATTCGTTAAGTAGATCAAGGGTACCAGACCAAATGAAGAAAATATCGTCGATGTATCTCGACCAGTGTGTGATATTTTCACAGAAGGGAGCCAAATCATTGAAGATATGTACTTCTTCAAATGCTGCTACGTACAGACATGCCAGACTTGGGGCGCAAGTTGCCCCCATGCTGGTCCCCTTTGTCTGCTTAAAAAATTGGTTGTTAAACAGAAAAATATTATTTTTTAAAATAATTTCTGCACAGTCTTTAATAAATGTTGCATGTTGATTTAGATCTTCCCTACCTACTTTTAGCAGGCCCTCTAACATCATGATGGTATCATCCTGCGGGATGTTGGTGTAGAGGGCCTCTATGTCCATTGTGACCAACCATTGTGAAGCAATATCATATGGAAGGCCTTCCACTTTGTTAATCATACTAGTCGTATCTTTTATATATGCCTTCTGCTTACATACTATCGGTTGGAGGAATTTATCGATGTATTTACTTAACGGTTCTGTTACAGAATCAATGGATGACACTATAGGACGCATCGGTGGATCTGTCATGCTTTTATGGACTTTAGGAAGCCCGTAAAGCGCAGGAATGATAGGTGCCTCATTTTTTAAAAATCTATATTCATCTTGGCAGATTATTTCGTCATCACGGGCATAATCTAAAAGTGAGTTTACTTTGAGGACGAGTGCATTCCATTCTGATCTACTAGAAGAACAATAGTGTTCTTTGTTATTGAGGAGGGACATCATTCTATTCTCGTAATCTTTAGAGTTCATTATGACAATACTTCCCCCTTTATCCCCAGGTTTAATGGTTAGCGAATCGTTCTTTTCAAGATTCTATAGTGCAGCTCTTTCAGCTTGGGTTAGGTTGTTTATGCCTCTTAGTGGGTGGGTCAAAAGTTCAGAAATATTATTTTCGACTACCTTTTCAAACAGATCCACTTGTTTGCTCACCATGCCTATGTTGGGGGTCCAGGTAGATTTGGATCTAAGGCCTGATTTATTAGTGGTGCTTTCTCTTGGTGGTTTATCTCTAAAGAAGTCATGCAATCTGATTTTTCTAAAGAAACCTTGAAGGTCTCTTTCTAAGTTGTATTTGTTAATTTTAGTGCTAATAGCAAAACCTAGGCCCTTTTCCAGAACTACTTTTTCAGTTTCAGTTAAGATGGTATCAGAGAGGTTAATGATTGCAGCTTTTTGATTTAATCCCACTTCTGCTGGCTTCTGGTATAATACCTCCTCTGTTGTTGAGGTTGAGGGAAAAATTTCCCTCTCCCATTGCCTCTCGAATAGTTGTGCTGGTTCTGGTGGTTTCCTCGACCACGTTGACCTAAAAAAGGTAGCGATTCTCTATTTGGAGTGGATGTTGATTCCCCTGCTCTATTTTTCTCCATTGTTTTTTCTTGTTCGGAGTCTGTACTGGTGTACGAAGAATCCGAAAAAGTCACTCTTTTTTTATTGGGATATGAACGCCAAGGTTGTTGTCCTTGGTTCCTGTTTGTAAAGTGGTCTCTGGGTCGGTCAAAGAAATCTTTTTGGGTATAGGGATAAACTATTTCGGTATTGTAGATGGAAACATCTTTATTAAACTTGTTTGTCTTCTTACCGAATAGATAGTCCCTATATCCCGATACATCTTTTTGTATATCTTCTAGCTTCTTCTTCGCATCCTCTAGTGCTGAGGAATCTAATTTTGCTTCCAAATCTGCGATTTCTTTTCTATCAATTATTAGGATGGCATTAGCTGTTTCAATAATTAGCAACATCCAATCCCTGCTACACCTATTGGCGATCAGGGTCCAGTTCTCTATAAAGCCAGCGTGTCGGATAAACACGCCTGGTTCGTTTTTAACTTGAAGGCCGTTGGGAATGATTCCTTTCTTCAAGTAGTCTATTAAAAAATCGGCATGTAATTCGGTGCGTACTAGTTTCTTTTTATTATTCCACAAATCACGCCACTTTTCTTCATCATTGTTAGTACTTGTGGTTGCAGTATAATGTTTAGATGTGCCATTTACGATTTTGTTAAATTCTTCTTCAGAGAAACCTTTAGTTTTTAATGTATCCATAATTGATGTTGATAAGGTTCAAGAGTATAAGATAATACCATCAACTGATGTGTTGGAAAAAAGCTAGAAAAAGCCTCCCAGCTAACAAGCTGTGCAATCGCTATTCAAAACAAATTGGAGGTACCCCTGTTGTGTATAGCAGGGAGGGGGATAGTAGTATCAGAAAACTTGGAAGTCCCTGTTAGACCCAGAAATGGGTAAAGCCTTCCTGTGGCTTTCACTATAGAGGAGGTCTGGCTGAGGGAATGGTTTTTCTATATATTGCTAAACATTCTACAGATGTATCACATAAGCTAAGGAGGATACTGAATTTCAAATCAACAGTTAAATATGTCGGACAAACACTGTAGTGAAGTTAAAAAATATACAATTTATTGCTTTCCTCCCATATGGGTTACAGTCTAAAACAATGTCATAAATTCATTAAAAAACCACAGACCGTGGTACACATAGTATATTACATTCAAAAAATGGTTTAAAAAGACAGTCAAAAACAGTCTAAACAGTCGACGCAGCGTTTCGGTGCTTTCTTTCTTTTGACACCTTCTTCAGGACATTTGGACTATTGACGCCATATTATTCTAAAAATAAATAAAAAAGGTTTTAGTGTTTATCCTTAATTGTCTAGATTTCGCTTGTTCTTCTTATGTTTAGTATGCTCCCTAATGTTATATACATATTCAGTCGTGCCAGACCACTCTCTAAATACAACCAAAATCTTTGTCTTTATTGGTTGTGTTAGGGATCTCATTACGAGAACACCTGTCGGGTTTTTTTTGTTGTTGCCTGTCAATGAATGTGCATAGGTTTGTTGGATGCATCACTCTCAACATTACACACAGACTTTTGTACCAATTTTATACAGGTTGTCCATCATACCTGTATCATGAGACAGATGATTTTCAATGGGTTTTCTAGCGGGTTGCTAGCTGCTCAGGTTATTCAATTTCCTGGAGCTATATCGGTTATAAAGAAACCTGTTTTATTATTTATTTATTCACATTTGTTAAGAGTAACATTCCTATAGAGAAAACAAATTTACCTTTACAAAGCAACCATGGGCTTTTATTCACACGGAGGAGCCACCGTCAATGAGGGAGAATTCACGTGGTCTTTGGACCTAAGTGAATGTGTAAACAGACATATGGTAGCCTTATTGTCACTGATATCTTATGATTAATCAATTGATTACAATGAGGAAATGTTGCGCTACCGGAGTATTGTAGGTAGCGCAACATTGCCTCATTGTAATCAATTGATTAATCATAAGATATCAGTGACAATAAGGCTACCATATGTCTGTTTACACATTCACTTAGGTCCAAAGACCACGTGAATTCTCCCTCATTGACGGTGGCTCCTCCGTGTGAATAAAAGCCCATGGTTGCTTTGTAAAGGTAAATTTGTTTTCTCTATAGGAATGTTACTCTTAACAAATGTGAATAAATAAATAATAAAACAGGTTTCTTTATAACCGATATAGCTCCAGGAAATTGAATAACCTGAGCAGCTAGCAACCCGCTAGAAAACCCATTGAAAATCATCTGTCTCATGATACAGGTATGATGGACAACCTGTATAAAATTGGTACAAAAGTCTGTGTGTAATGTTGAGAGTGATGCATCCAACAAACCTATGCACATTCATTGACAGGCAACAACAAAAAAAACCCGACAGGTGTTCTCGTAATGAGATCCCTAACACAACCAATAAAGACAAAGATTTTGGTTGTATTTAGAGAGTGGTCTGGCACGACTGAATATGTATATAACATTAGGGAGCATACTAAACATAAGAAGAACAAGCGAAATCTAGACAATTAAGGATAAACACTAAAACCTTTTTTATTTATTTTTAGAATAATATGGCGTCAATAGTCCAAATGTCCTGAAGAAGGTGTCAAAAGAAAGAAAGCACCGAAACGCTGCGTCGACTGTTTAGACTGTTTTTGACTGTCTTTTTAAACCATTTTTTGAATGTAATATACTATGTGTACCACGGTCTGTGGTTTTTTAATGAATTTATGACATTGTTTTAGACTGTAACCCATATGGGAGGAAAGCAATAAATTGTATATTTTTTAACTTCACTACAGTGTTTGTCCGACATATTTAACTGTTGATTTGAAATTCAGTATCCTCCTTAGCTTATGTGATACATCTGTAGAATGTTTAGCAATATATAGAAAAACCATTCCCTCAGCCAGACCTCCTCTATAGTGAAAGCCACAGGAAGGCTTTACCCATTTCTGGGTCTAACAGGGACTTCCAAGTTTTCTGATACTACTATCCCCCTCCCTGCTATACACAACAGGGGTACCTCCAATTTGTTTTGAATAGCGATTGCACAGCTTGTTAGCTGGGAGGCTTTTTCTAGCTTTTTTCCAACACATCAGTTGATGGTATTATCTTATACTCTTGAACCTTATCAACATCAATTATGGATACATTAAAAACTAAAGGTTTCTCTGAAGAAGAATTTAACAAAATCGTAAATGGCACATCTAAACATTATACTGCAACCACAAGTACTAACAATGATGAAGAAAAGTGGCGTGATTTGTGGAATAATAAAAAGAAACTAGTACGCACCGAATTACATGCCGATTTTTTAATAGACTACTTGAAGAAAGGAATCATTCCCAACGGCCTTCAAGTTAAAAACGAACCAGGCGTGTTTATCCGACACGCTGGCTTTATAGAGAACTGGACCCTGATCGCCAATAGGTGTAGCAGGGATTGGATGTTGCTAATTATTGAAACAGCTAATGCCATCCTAATAATTGATAGAAAAGAAATCGCAGATTTGGAAGCAAAATTAGATTCCTCAGCACTAGAGGATGCGAAGAAGAAGCTAGAAGATATACAAAAAGATGTATCGGGATATAGGGACTATCTATTCGGTAAGAAGACAAACAAGTTTAATAAAGATGTTTCCATCTACAATACCGAAATAGTTTATCCCTATACCCAAAAAGATTTCTTTGACCGACCCAGAGACCACTTTACAAACAGGAACCAAGGACAACAACCTTGGCGTTCATATCCCAATAAAAAAAGAGTGACTTTTTCGGATTCTTCGTACACCAGTACAGACTCCGAACAAGAAAAAACAATGGAGAAAAATAGAGCAGGGGAATCAACATCCACTCCAAATAGAGATCCGCTACCTTTTTTAGGTCAACGTGGTCGAGGAAACCACCAGAACCAGCACAACTATTCGAGAGGCAATGGGAGAGGGAAATTTTTCCCTCAACCTCAACAACAGAGGAGGTATTATACCAGAAGCCAGCAGAAGTGGGATTAAATCAAAAAGCTGCAATCATTAACCTCTCTGATACCATCTTAACTGAAACTGAAAAAGTAGTTCTGGAAAAGGGCCTAGGTTTTGCTATTAGCACTAAAATTAACAAATACAACTTAGAAAGAGACCTTCAAGGTTTCTTTAGAAAAATCAGATTGCATGACTTCTTTAGAGATAAACCACCAAGAGAAAGCACCACTAATAAATCAGGCCTTAGATCCAAATCTACCTGGACCCCCAACATAGGCATGGTGAGCAAACAAGTGGATCTGTTTGAAAAGGTAGTCGAAAATAATATTTCTGAACTTTTGACCCACCCACTAAGAGGCATAAACAACCTAACCCAAGCTGAAAGAGCTGCACTAAAGAATCTTGAAAAGAACGATTCGCTAACCATTAAACCTGGGGATAAAGGGGGAAGTATTGTCATAATGAACTCTAAAGATTACGAGAATAGAATGATGTCCCTCCTCAATAACAAAGAACACTATTGTTCTTCTAGTAGATCAGAATGGAATGCACTCGTCCTCAAAGTAAACTCACTTTTAGATTATGCCCGTGATGACGAAATAATCTGCCAAGATGAATATAGATTTTTAAAAAATGAGGCACCTATCATTCCTGCGCTTTACGGGCTTCCTAAAGTCCATAAAAGCATGACAGATCCACCGATGCGTCCTATAGTGTCATCCATTGATTCTGTAACAGAACCGTTAAGTAAATACATCGATAAATTCCTCCAACCGATAGTATGTAAGCAGAAGGCATATATAAAAGATACGACTAGTATGATTAACAAAGTGGAAGGCCTTCCATATGATATTGCTTCACAATGGTTGGTCACAATGGACATAGAGGCCCTCTACACCAACATCCCGCAGGATGATACCATCATGATGTTAGAGGGCCTGCTAAAAGTAGGTAGGGAAGATCTAAATCAACATGCAACATTTATTAAAGACTGTGCAGAAATTATTTTAAAAAATAATATTTTTCTGTTTAACAACCAATTTTTTAAGCAGACAAAGGGGACCAGCATGGGGGCGACTTGCGCCCCAAGTCTGGCATGTCTGTACGTAGCAGCATTTGAAGAAGTACATATCTTCAATGATTTGGCTCCCTTCTGTGAAAATATCACACACTGGTCGAGATACATCGACGATATTTTCTTCATTTGGTCTGGTACCCTTGATCTACTTAACGAATTTATCCTTTGGCTGAACCTTGGAGATAAAAATTTAAAATTCACGTGCAATTTTAATAAGGAGAATATAGAATTTTTGGATATTAAAATTAAAGTGGAGAACGGCATGTTAGGTGTCGATCTGTATACCAAGCCCACCGATCGCAACACTCTGTTGCATTACAAAAGTAACCATCCTAACAGCCAGAAGAACAATATACCGTTCGGACAATATCTTCGTATTAGAAGAAACTGTACTAACATAAAAGATTTTAACAAGCACGCAGATGTGCTATCGGACAAACTTATACAGAGAGGCTATCCAAAAAACTTAATTAAACGTGCATACAAACGCGCAAAATACTATAATAGAGAGGCTATTTTTGAGAATAATAATGATGAAATGAAAGCTGATACCAAGAAAGACAGATTAATCTTTGTAACAAATTTTAGTACAGCTAGCAACAAAATCAAAAACATTATAAATCGCAACTGGTCACTACTAAATGATAGACCCGGTGAAAAGACCCCAAAACCGATGTTCAGTTTCCGGAGAAATAGAACTATCAGGAACTGTCTTGTACACACCTTTAAAGAGAAAAAGCAGACGAATCAAAGTACCATTAATAATTTGCCCCTCCCAGTTGGCAATTTTGCATGCAATATGTGTCTAAATTGCACAGCATTAATCAAAGGCAAGTCAGTGACATACAACGGAGTGGAACATAAGATCACAAACTTTGTGAATTGCAAAACCAGAAACGTAATCTATATGATTAAATGTCCGTGTGACAAAGCCTACATTGGTGAAACCGCGAGAGAAATAAAAACAAGAATTACAGAACACAAATCTGCTATTAGAACCTCAAAAAAATCCGCTCCATTAGTGGATCATTGGTTAACACAAAAACATAAGATAGATGACCTCAAATGGTGTGTGATAGAAGTTATCTCACACAACATGAGAGGCGGCAACATAGACAACAAAAGAAAGAAAAGAGAGCAATTCTATATGTCCCTCTTCAACACTTTCCGCACAGGACTTAACAACAGGGAAGAATGGGAGAGATTAATTCTATAACACCACTAACAGGACCAGTAGCAAATATAGTTTACCTAAATCCCATCCTAAAACCACAAATTAATGTGACTTTCAGCAATGTTGAAACAAATTTCTATTATCAGTAAATATCTTGTTCATGAACTCATAAGAGCTTAATTATAACAATATAGATATATGTCAATGTATATTTTATGTTATCAACAATTTTTGTCATGTTTTAATTCATAGAGATCAACATGAACACAATGTAGATAATGTTTTTGTTCCCTCGCTACAATGTCCAGTCGAAATGTAGATTAGCTGTTTTTCTGCATAGATGTTATCAAACCCCTCTCTTAATATTATAGATTGTACCTGTGATAGTTATCGACATTGTCAAATTTTATCATACACATACATAGGGTTGTTTTTATGAATTTTCTATATGCCAACATATGTTTGTATTCTTGGTTGATAGCCATATATATGCTATCAGAATAGCTTACCACTTATAAAGTCCACACTAAATACTAAACTACTGTAAATATGACAGAAAAAAGATATTGAGATCAGTAACAGTAAAATTGTTAGCATAGAGATGAATGTTGTGACATTGCTTTATGTACAATTGTAAGCTATGTGAATATGAAAATATCCTTAACATTTCTAACTATGTATGATCGAGATATTGTAACTGCATATCTATTAGAACCCAGATAGCCAGGTCGTGTTTATCCTTACCCTATGTAAACACCCTATTAGGACTCATCCCGATCCAAGATGGCCGCCGTTTGCACCAAATTCCTTTATGCACAATTAGAATTAACTTTGTAAATCCTTGTTTATTGGTGCACAGACTTAATCAAGTTCCAGTTTTGCGCCAATGAAGCATATAAATTCGGGTCGTTAAATATCGGAGTTTAATTAAAAATGCTCGATTTTCGATATAATTTCTTCTATATACAAATAAAAGCATGGCCCGACCCTCAAACATTCTGGCCAGAATAGCTTTAGGTTTTTGACCAGCGGCAGTTAAACATACGAACTACCCGCAAAATTGACCGGCAGTACTTCCGGGTCAATTGTGGTCATCGGAACTTAAAATTGCGGCGCGAGAACACCCATGTCACTCTTCCACTACCGAGAAGACGACTACACGGAGGAGCAGGGAGGCCGCTCTGCACTCAAAAGGTGAGACTCGGAAATAGGACCTAACCTTTAGCATCGGGCGTAAAATCCCTTTATTAATTAGTTTTTGCTAAAAGAGTACCCCGCAGATGGATTGCTCTAAACTCGATAGCTTGTATGTACTAAGGGCTATGTAATCGGTTTCTCAGCCGTTTTTTACCTAAACTTACATTTCTTGTAATATGTGAGGAATATCTACCTTGGCTAAAGTTAAAATAACCCGGGGCAATAATTCCGCCTTTTTTATACTAATTTCTACAAAACCTTCCATCACCGCTCTGAAAAAGAAGGGCAGTAAAGAAGCGATATTGCGAACTTATAGCCCATAAAACTAACTGAAAACGCATGAGTATATGTGGTACTCTAGGTAAAACTATCCTTTCATCTTATGTATTGCAGGCTCATGTGAAAAGAATATAACTAAAAGAACCCGAGCAATTCAAAACGTTCGGTACGTTTCTTCACATTAATACAGATTTACCTACAGGTCAGTATGCAATACCTACAATACTCCGGTAGCGCAACATTGCCTCATTGTAATCAATTGATTAATCATAAGATATCAGTGACAATAAGGCTACCATATGTCTGTTTACACATTCACTTAGGTCCAAAGACCACGTGAATTCTCCCTCATTGACGGTGGCTCCTCCGTGTGAATAAAAGCCCATGGTTGCTTTGTAAAGGTAAATTTGTTTTCTCTATAGGAATGTTACTCTTAACAAATGTGAATAAATAAATAATAAAACAGGTTTCTTTATAACCGATATAGCTCCAGGAAATTGAATAACCTGAGCAGCTAGCAACCCGCTAGAAAACCCATTGAAAATCATCTGTCTCATGATACAGGTATGATGGACAACCTGTATAAAATTGGTACAAAAGTCTGTGTGTAATGTTGAGAGTGATGCATCCAACAAACCTATGCACATTCATTGACAGGCAACAACAAAAAAAACCCGACAGGTGTTCTCGTAATGAGATCCCTAACACAACCAATAAAGACAAAGATTTTGGTTGTATTTAGAGAGTGGTCTGGCACGACTGAATATGTATATAACATTAGGGAGCATACTAAACATAAGAAGAACAAGCGAAATCTAGACAATTAAGGATAAACACTAAAACCTTTTTTATTTATTTTTAGAATAATATGGCGTCAATAGTCCAAATGTCCTGAAGAAGGTGTCAAAAGAAAGAAAGCACCGAAACGCTGCGTCGACTGTTTAGACTGTTTTTGACTGTCTTTTTAAACCATTTTTTGAATGTAATATACTATGTGTACCACGGTCTGTGGTTTTTTAATGAATTTATGACATTGTTTTAGACTGTAACCCATATGGGAGGAAAGCAATAAATTGTATATTTTTTAACTTCACTACAGTGTTTGTCCGACATATTTAACTGTTGATTTGAAATTCAGTATCCTCCTTAGCTTATGTGATACATCTGTAGAATGTTTAGCAATATATAGAAAAACCATTCCCTCAGCCAGACCTCCTCTATAGTGAAAGCCACAGGAAGGCTTTACCCATTTCTGGGTCTAACAGGGACTTCCAAGTTTTCTGATACTACTATCCCCCTCCCTGCTATACACAACAGGGGTACCTCCAATTTGTTTTGAACAGGTTTTAAAGAGGTCAGTCAATTAGACATTGCAAAGATCATGTCGACCACTAAACCTAACAACCATTATAACGATCACCTACCAGCAAAATGTTGGTCCACCGTTAACCACCTGTTAATCCCAGTTTGGACTAAGATCATAAATGCCTCACTTTCACAAGAACAAATCCCGGCCTGCCTTAAAACAGGACAAGTCAGTCCTCTGCTAAAAAAAACAACAGAGAACCCCTCTGTTCCAAACAATTTCAGGCCTGTAACTAACATTCCCATGTTAGCTAAAGTATTGGAAAAATGTGTCCAACAACAATTGAGTCTACACATCTCCAAATTCAACCTGCTAAATGTTTGCCAATCGGGCTTCCGTCCTAACCACAGCACAGAAACTGCAATTTTGCACATAGTTGATGACGCTTTGCTGGCTCTTGACCACAATGAAACCTGCCTCTTAATCTTACTAGACCAGTCGTCGGCGTTCGACACGGTGAACCACGCCAAAATCCTAGATAGACTGGAAAACAGAATGGGCCTAGAGGGTACAGTCCTTAACTGGTTCAGCTCCTTTCTTGAGAACAGATCCCAAAAACTCATTGTCAACCAAACCCTTTCCGGCCCGACCAATAATACAATCGGAGTTTCACAGGGATCAACGCTTTCGCCAGCGCTATTTAATCTATACGTTGAACCACTCACGGAAAATTACAAAAAGCTAATATTTCTTTCCACATGTATGCAGATGATACTCAGTTGTACATCAAGGTTGGATCAACAGAAGAGATAAAGACAATGAACCATGCACTATCAAGAACCCTCAAATGGCTAACCAAGAATCACCTGAAACTAAACCCTCAGAAAACTGAATTCCTACTTATTTCACCGCAGAAAAGCAAATTAATAACAGCAGAATGGGTCAGCCTTATTACTGCTCTAAATTGCACTCCAAGGATTGTTGACTCTACCAAATCACTGGGAATTACTCTAGATAAAAATTTGAACATGTCAGCACATATCAATACAATGGCAAAAAACGCCAGATTCCATTTAAGTTACTTGCGAAAACTTAAACCTTTCCTGAACAAAACCGACCTAATAACTGCAGTTCAAGCGCTGGTCATCTCAAAGATAGAATATGGATGCACTACCCTGGCAGGGCTCCCCAAAATCACAACAGCCCCATTGAAAGCCTGTCTTAATGCAGCCACGAGGCTGATTGCGGGATCCAAAAAATTCGACCATATCTCCCCTCACTTGAAAATGCTAAACTGGTTACCTATCGAAGCAAGAATTCACTTGAAGTTGGCATGCATCACCCATAATGCAATCCATCACAATACTCCAGGTTACCTGGCTCAGAAGCTCACTCTTTCCGGAGTTAACCGACCCTCTAGGAGCAAAACAGACCTACTGCTGAAACCGGCTCGCTTTCGTAAGAAAAAGACTTATGACTGAGCATTCTCAGGAGCAGCACCAAGAATTTGGAATGCACTCCCACCAAACATCAGAAGAATCACATCCATCGCAACCTTCAAAAAGGAAGCAAAATCATTCTATATGAGCAAATTTCTCCCATAGGACTGCTTGGACGACAGCTTGTCTATAAACTGATCACTTTGTATATAAACGGCTCATTTTCATGCAGTGCTCCACTATCCGATGCTGGTACCAATATGAACCTATTATTTAGATGTGCCTTGGTCATTCAAATATTGACTGTATATATGTTGATACGCTATACCGAAGTGTGAAAATGTAATGACTGGCTTTTGTCCTCCTATGTTCCACTAATGTACTCATTTTGATGAAACGCTACTGTAAAGCGCTCTGATACCCTACACTGGGTCACGTTGGCGCTATAGAAAACATTAAATAAATAAATAAATACATTTGGGACCTGACAAAGCGTCGATGTAGGTGAAACGTTAGTGTCTCCATAGCACTTGTCTGTCACCCCAGCCTTTTCAACTATCTCTGTTTGAAGTATACATTTGTGTCTCAACATGTAAGAATATATTCCATTTTTATTTTAGCACAGAGAATTCCCGGCAAATTATACTGTCAGACTTTGTCGGGAGCTATGATTACACAGTAATATTTAGGCGTACCTTGGAGATGTGTCTGCTGCGGGAAACACCTTTGGAAACCTGTGCTCTAACACAGTTGGAAACGTTTTTGCAATGTTGCCATTCCACAAGGTTTGCCCTGTATTCTACATTCTTGCGGTATAATGAATAGTGGATCAT
>NW_028250536.1:0-150712 GCF_964263255.1 Lissotriton vulgaris | reverse complement strand
AGCACTGGGGTTTTAAGACTGTGTTAATTTTTTCTCCAAAGTTCGATGCACTCACTGGAGTTCAATTTCTTCGCACTACCGGTCCCAGAAGGCTGTTATGGCCACGCCCACTGGAGCAGGGCCCGTGAAGATAAAACAGTGCGAGGCAGCATTACGAACTTGATGCAGTTCCAAAGCCATTGAGAAAGGGAACCGAAGTTCCCGAAACGCGTCTGGCAAGAGTGGCAGTTGGAAGCTTTTTGTTCACGTGTACTTTGCTGGCAAGTCGAGCCTCAATAAAATGGATTTATTGCAACTGCCTGAGGCTTCCTTTCATCGGGGCTACCCTTTGTGTTGTTGAAATTTAGCGGCTTTATCCAGCCGCAAAGGGAAGCCCGCTGCTTGAAAAGCGGACCTGTGCTATCGCCGAGAGGGTGATGGCGCACATGGGAGACAGTGTCCTGAGACTCCACTACAAAGCAGGGCAGAGTAATTTAACGTGTCATTGACTTCAACCCACTGGGGTTTTAAGACTGTGTTAATTTTTTCGGCAAAGTTCGATGCACTCACTGGAGTTCAATTTCTTCCCACTACAGGTCCCAGAAGGCTGTTATGGCCACGCCCACTGGAGCAGGGCCCGTGAGATAAAACAGTGCGAAGCAGCATTACGAACTTGATGCAGTTCCAAAGCCATTGAGAAAGGGAACCGAAGTTCCCGAAACGCGTCTGGCAAGAGTGGCAAGAGACACTTGGAAGCTTTTTGTTCACGTTGTACTTTGCTGGCAAGTCGAGCCTCAATAAAATGGATTTATTGCAACTGCCTGAGGCTTCCTTTCATCGGGGCTACCCTTTGTGTTATTGAAATTTAGCGGCTTTGTCCGGCCGCGAAGGGAAGCCCACTGCTTGAAAAGCGGACCTGTGCTATCGCCGAGAGGGTGATGGCGCACATGGGAGACAGTGTCCTGAGACTCCACTACAAAGCAGGGCAGAGTAATTTAACGTGTCATTGACTTCAACCCACTGGGGTTTGAAGACTGTGTTAATTTTTTCTGCAAAGTTCGATGCACTCACTGGAGTTCAATTTCTTCGCACTACAGGTCCCAGAAGGCTGTTATGGCCACGCCCACTGGAGCAGGGCCCGTGAAGATAAAACAGTGCGAGGCAGCATTACGAACTTGATGCAGTTCCAGAGCCATTGAGAAAGGGAACCGAAGTCCCCGGAACGTGTCTGGCAAGAGTGGCAAGAGACACTTGGAAGCTTTTTGTTAACGTTGTACTTTGCTGGCAAGTCGAGCCTCAATAAAAACGATTTATTGCAACTGCCTGAGGCTTCCTTTCATCGGGGCTACCCTTTGTGTTGTTGAAATTTAGCGGCTTTGTCCGGCCGCGAAGGGAAGCCCGCTGCTTGAAAAGCGGACCTGTGCTATCGCCGAGAGGGTGATGGCGCACATGGGAGACAGTGTCCTGAGACTCCACTACAAAGCAGGGCAGAGTAATTTAACGTGTCATTGACTTCAACCCACTGGGGTTTTAAGACTGTGTTCATTTTTTCTGCAAAGTTCGATGCACTCACTGGAGTTCAATTTCCTTGCACTACAGGTCCCAGAAGGCTGTTATGGCCACGCCCACTGGAGCAGGGCCCGTGAAGATAAAACAGTGCGAGGCAACATTACGAACTTGATGCAGTTCCAAAGCCATTGAGAAAGGGAACCGAAGTTCCCGAAACGCGTCTGGCAAGAGTGGCAAGAGACACTTGGAAGCTTTTTGTTCACGTTGTACTTTGCTGGCAAGTCGAGCCTCAATAAAATGGATTTATTGCAACTGCCTGAGGCTTCCTTTCATCGGGGCTACCCTTTGTGTTGTTGAAATTTAGCGGCTTTATCCAGCCGCAAAGGGAAGCCCGCTGCTTGAAAAGCGGACCTGTGCTATCGCCGAGAGGGTGATGGCGCACATGGGAGACAGTGTCCTGAGACTCCACTACAAAGCAGGGCAGAGTAATTTAACGTGTCATTGACTTCAACCCACTGGGGTTTGAAGACTGTGTTAATTTTTTCGGCAAAGTTCGATGCACTCACTGGAGTTCAATTTCTTCCCACTACAGGTCCCAGAAGGCTGTTATGGCCACGCCCACTGGAGCAGGGCCCGTGAGATAAAACAGTGCGAAGCAGCATTACGAACTTGATGCAGTTCCAAAGCCATTGAGAAAGGGAACCGAAGTCCCCGAAACGCGTCTGGCAAGAGTGGCAAGAGACACTTGGAAGCTTTTTGTTCACGTTGTACTTTGCTGGCAAGTCGAGCCTCAATAAAATGGATTTATTGCAACTGCCTGAGGCTTCCTTTCATCGGGGCTACCCTTTGTGTTATTGAAATTTAGCGGCTTTGTCCGGCCGTGAAGGGAAGCCCACTGCTTGAAAAGCGGACCTGTGCTATCGCCGAGAGGGTGATGGCGCACATGGGAGACAGTGTCCTGAGACTCCACTACAAAGCAGGGCAGAGTAATTTAACGTGTCATTGACTTCAACCCACTGGGGTTTGAAGACTGTGTTAATTTTTTCTGCAAAGTTCGATGCACTCACTGGAGTTCAATTTCTTCGCACTACAGGTCCCAGAAGGCTGTTATGGCCACGCCCACTGGAGCAGGGCCCGTGAAGATAAAACAGTGCGAGGCAGCATTACGAACTTGATGCAGTTCCAGAGCCATTGAGAAAGGGAACCGAAGTCCCCGGAACGTGTCTGGCAAGAGTGGCAAGAGACACTTGGAAGCTTTTTGTTAACGTTGTACTTTGCTGGCAAGTCGAGCCTCAATAAAAACGATTTATTGCAACTGCCTGAGGCTTCCTTTCATCGGGGCTACCATTTGTGTTGTTGAAATTTAGCGGCTTTGTCCGGCCGCGAAGGGAAGCCCGCTGCTTGAAAAGCGGACCTGTGCTATCGCCGAGAGGGTGATGGCGCACATGGGAGACAGTGTCCTGAGACTCCACTACAAAGCAGGGCAGAGTAATTTAACGTGTCATTGACTTCAACCCACTGGGGTTTTAAGACTGTGTTCATTTTTTCTGCAAAGTTCGATGCACTCACTGGAGTTCAATTTCCTTGCACTACAGGTCCCAGAAGGCTGTTATGGCCACGCCCACTGGAGCAGGGCCCGTGAAGATAAAACAGTGCGAGGCAACATTACGAACTTGATGCAGTTCCAAAGCCATTGAGAAAGGGAACCGAAGTTCCCGAAACGCGTCTGGCAAGAGTGGCAAGAGACACTTGGAAGCTTTTTGTTCACGTTGTACTTTGCTGGCAAGTCGAGCCTCAATAAAATGGATTTATTGCAACTGCCTGAGGCTTCCTTTCATCGGGGCTACCCTTTGTGTTGTTGAAATTTAGCGGCTTCTTCCGGCCGCGAAGAGAAGCCCGCTGCTTGAAAAGCGGACCTGTGCTATCGCCGAGAGGGTGATGGCGCACATGGGAGACAGTGTCCTGAGACTCCACTACAAAGCAGGGCAGAGTAATTTAACGTGTCATTGACTTCAACCCACTGGGGTTTTAAGACTGTGTTAATTTTTTCTTCAAAGTTCGATGCACTCACTGGAGTTCAATTTCTTCGCACTACAGGTCCCAGAAGGCTGTTATGGCCACGCCCACTGGAGCAGGGCCCGTGAAGATAAAACAGTGCGAGGCAGCATTACAAACTTGATGCAGTTCCAAAGCCATGATAAAGGGAACCGAAGTTCCCGAAACGCGTCTGGCAAGAGTGGCAAGAGACACTTGGAAGCTTTTTGTTCACGTTGTACTTTGCTGGCAAGTCGAGCCTCAATAAAATGGATTTATTGCAACTGCCTGAGGCTTCCTTTCATCGGGGCTACCCTTTGTGTTGTTGAAATTTAGCGGCTTCTTCCGGCCGCAAAGAGAAGCCCGCTGCTTGAAAAGCGGACCTGTGCTATCGCCGAGAGGGTGATGGCGCACATGGGAGACAGTGTCCTGAGACTCCACTACAAAGCAGGGCAGAGTAATTTAACGTGTCATTGACTTCAACCCACTGGGGTTTTAAGACTGTGTTAATTTTTTCTGCAAAGTTCGATGCACTCACTGGAGTTCAATTTCTTCGCACTACAGGTCCCAGAAGGCTGTTATGGCCACGCCCACTGGAGCAGGGCCCGTGAAGATAAAACAGTGCGAGGCAGCATTACAAACTTGATGCAGTTCCAAAGCCATGATAAAGGGAACCGAAGTTCCCGAAACGCGTCTGGCAAGAGTGGCAAGAGACACTTGGAAGCTTTTTGTTCACGTTGTACTTTGCTGGCAAGTCGAGCCTCAATAAAATGGATTTAT
Organism: Lissotriton vulgaris; assembly: GCF_964263255.1. NCBI lineage: Eukaryota > Metazoa > Chordata > Amphibia > Caudata > Salamandridae > Lissotriton > Lissotriton vulgaris. The sequence goes on along the minus strand of NW_028250536.1, from coordinate 146,410 downwards.
TGCAACTGCCTGAGGCTTCCTTTCATCGGGGATACCCTTTGTGGTGTTGGAATTTAGCGCCTTTTTCCGGGCGCGAAGGGAAGCCCGCTGCTTGAAAAGGGGACCTGTGCTATCGCCGAGAGGGTGATGGCGCACATGGGAGACAGTGTCCTGAGACTCCACTACAAAGAAGGGCAGAGTAATTTAACGTGTCATTGACTTCAACCCACTGGGGTTTTAAGACTGTGTTAATTTTTTCTGCAAAGTTCGATGCACTCACTGGAGTTCAATTTCTACGCACTACAGGTCCCAGAAGGCTGTTATGGCCACGCCCACTGGAGCAGGGCCCGTGAAGATAAAACAGTGCGAGGCAGCATTACGAACTTGATGCAGTTCCAAAGCCATTGAGAAAGGGAACCGAAGTTCCCGAAACGCGTCTGGCAAGAGTGGCAAGAGACACTTGGAAGCTTTTTGTTCACGTTGTACTTTGCTGGCAAGTCGAGCCTCAATAAAATGGATTTATTGCAACTGCCTGAGGCTTCCTTTCATCGGACCTACCCTTTGTGTTGTTGAAATTTAGCGGCTTTGTCCGGCCGCAAAGGGAAGCCCGCTGCTTGAAAAGCGGACCTGTGCTATCGCCGAGAGGGTGATGACGCACATGGGAGACAGTGTCCTGAGACTCCACTACAAAGCAGGGCAGAGTAATTTAACGTGTCATTGACTTCAACCCACTTGGGTTTTAAGACTGTGTTCATTTTTTCTGCAAAGTTCGATGCACTCACTGGAGTTCAATTTCTTCGCACTACAGGTCCCAGAAGGCTGTAATGGCCACTCCCACTGGAGCAGGGCCCGTGAAGATAAAACAGTGCGAGGCAGCATTACGAACTTGATGCAGTTCCAAAGCCATTGAGAAAGGGAACCGAAGTTCCCGAAACGCGTCTGGCAAGAGTGGCAAGAGACACTTTGAAGCTTTTTGTTCACGTTGTACTTTTCTGGCAAGTCGAGCCTCAATAAAATGGATTTATTGCAACTGCCTGAGGCTTCCTTTCATCGGGGCTACCCTTTGTGTTGTTGAAATTTAGCGGCTTTGTCCAGCCACGAAGGGAAGCCCGCTGCTTGAAAAGCGGACCTGTACTATCGCCGAGAGGGTGATGGCGCACATTGGAGACAGTGTCCTGAGACTCCACTACAAAGCAGGGCAGAGTAATTTAACGAGTCATTGACTTCAACCCACTGGGGTTTTAAGACTGTGTTAATTTTTTCTGCAAAGTTCGATGCACTCACTTGAGTTCAATTTCCTCGCACTACAGGTCCCAGAAGGCTGTTATGGCCACGCCCACTGAAGCAGGGCCCGTGAAGATAAAACAGTGCGAGGCAACATTACGAACTTGATGCAGTTCCAAAGCCATTGAGAAAGGGAACCGAAGTTCCCGAAACGCGTCTGGCAAGAGTGGCAAGAGACACTTGGAAGCTTTTTGTTCATGTTGTACTTTGCTGGCAAGTCGAGCCTCAATAAAATGGATTTATTGCAACTGCCTGAGGCTTCCTTTCATCGGGGCTACCCTTTGTGTTTTGAAATTTAGCGGCTTCTTCCGGCCGCGAAGAGAAGCCCGCTGCTTGAAAAGCGGACCTGTGCTATCGCCGAGAGGGTGATGGCGCACATGGGAGACAGTGTCCTGAGACTCCACTACAAAGCAGGGCAGAGTAATTTAACGTGTCATTGACTTCAACCCACTTGGGTTTTAAGACTGTGTTCATTTTTTCTGCAAAGTTCGATGCACTCACTGGAGTTCAATTTCTTCGCACTACAGGTCCCAGAAGGCTGTTATGGCCATGCCCACTGGAGCAGGGCCCGTGAAGATAAAACAGTGCGAGGCAGCATTACAAACTTGATGCAGTTCCAAAGCCATGATAAAGGGAACCGAAGTTCCCGAAACGCGTCTGGCAAGAGTGGCAAGAGACACTTGGAAGCTTTTTGTTCACGTTGTACTTTGCTGGCAAGTCGAGCCTCAATAAAATGGATTTATTGCAACTGCCTGAGGCTTCCTTTCATCGGGGCTACCCTTTGTGTTGTTGAAATTTAGCGGCTTTGTCCGGCCGCGAAGGGAAGCCCGCTGCTTGAAAAGCGAACCTGTGCTATCGCCGAGAGGGTGATGGCGCACATGGCAGACAGTGTCCTGAGACTCCACTACAAAGCAGGGCAGAGTAATTTAACGTGTCATTGACTTCAACCCACTGGGGTTTTAAGACTGTGTTAATTTTTTCTGCAAAGTTCAATGCACTCACCGGAGTTCAATTTCTTCGCACTACAGGTCCCAGAAGGCTGTTATGGCCATGCCCACTGAAGCAGGGCCCGTGAAGATAAAACAGTGCGAGGCAGCATTACGAACTTGATGCAGTTCCAAAGCCATTGAGAAAGGGAACCGAAGTTCCCGAAACGCGTCTGACAAGAGTGGCAAGAGACACTTGGAAGCTTTTTGTTCACGTTGTACTTTGCTGACAAGTCGAGCCTCAATAAAATGGATTTATTGCAACTGCCTGAGGCTTCCTTTCATCGGGGCTACCCTTTGTGTTGTTGAAATTTAGCGGCTTTGTCCGGCCGCGAAGGGAAGCCCGCTGCTTGAAAAGCGGACCTGTGCTATCGCCGAGAGGGTGATGGCGCACATGGCAGACAGTGTCCTGAGACTCCACTACAAAGCAGGGCAGAGTAATTTAACGTGTCATTGACTTCAACCCACTGGGGTTTTAAGACTGTGTTAATTTTTTCTGCAAAGTTCGATGCACTCACCGGAGTTCAATTTCTTCGCACTACAGGTCCCAGAAGGCTGTTATGGCCATGCCCACTGAAGCAGGGCCCGTGAAGATAAAACAGTGCGAGGCAGCATTACGAACTTGATGCAGTTCCAAAGCCATTGAGAAAGGGAACCGAAGTTCCCGAAACGCGTCTGACAAGAGTGGCAAGAGACACTTGGAAGCTTTTTGTTCACGTTGTACTTTGCTGGCAAGTCGAGCCTCAATAAAATGGATTTATTGCAACTGCCTGAGGCTTCCTTTCATCGGGGATACCCTTTGTGGTGTTGAAATTTAGCGGCTTTTTCCGGGCGCGAAGGGAAGCCCGCTGCTTGAAAAGGGGACCTGTGCTATCGCCGAGAGGGTGATGGCGCACATGGGAGACAGTGTCCTGAGACTCCACTACAAAGCAGGGCAGAGTAATTTAACGTGTCATTGACTTCAACCCACTGGGGTTTTAAGACTGTGTTAATTTTTTCTGCAAAGTTCGATGCACTCACTGGAGTTCAATTTCTTCGCACTACAGGTCCCAGAAGGCTGTTATGGCCACGCCCACTGGAGCAGGGCCCGTGAAGATAAAACAGTGCGAGGCAGCATTACGAACTTGATGCAGTTCCAAAGCCATTGAGAAAGGGAACCGAAGTTCCCGAAACGCGTCTGGCAAGAGTGGCAAGAGACACTTGGAAGCTTTTTGTTCACGTTGTACTTTGCTGGCAAGTCGAGCCTCAATAAAATGGATTTATTGCAACTGCCTGAGGCTTCCTTTCATCGGGGCTACCCTTTGTGTTATTGAAATTTAGCGGCTTTGTCCGGCCGCGAAGGGAAGCCCACTGCTTGAAAAGCGGACCTGTGCTATCGCCGAGAGGGTGATGGCGCGCATGGGAGACAGTGTCCTGAGACTCCACTACAAAGCAGGGCAGAGTAATTTAACGTGTCATTGACTTCAACCCACTGGGGTTTGAAGACTGTGTTAATTTTTTCTGCAAAGTTCGATGCACTCACTGGAGTTCAATTTCTTCGCACTACAGGTCCCAGAAGGCTGTTATGGCCACGCCCACTGGAGCAGGGCCCGTGAAGATAAAACAGTGCGAGGCAGCATTACAAACTTGATGCAGTTCCAAAGCCATAATAAAGGGAACCGAAGTTCCCGAAACGCGTCTGGCAAGAGTGGCAAGAGACACTTGGAAGCTTTTTGTTCACGTTGTACTTTGCTGGCAAGTCGAGCCTCAATAAAATGGATTTATTGCAACTGCCTGAGGCTTCCTTTCATCGGGGATACCCTTTGTGGTGTTGAAATTTAGTGCCTTTTTCCGGGCGCGAAGGGAAGCCCGCTGCTTGAAAAGGGGACCTGTGCTATCGCCGAGAGGGTGATGGCGCACATGGGAGACAGTGTCCTGAGACTCCACTACAAAGAAGGGCAGAGTAATTTAACGTGTCATTGACTTCAACCCACTGGGGTTTTAAGACTGTGTTAATTTTTTCTGCAAAGTTCGATGCACTCACTGGAGTTCAATTTCTTCGCACTACAGGTCCCAGAAGGCTGTTATGGCCACGCCCACTGGAGCAGGGCCCGTGAGATAAAACAGTGCGAAGCAGCATTACGAACTTGATGCAGTTCCAAAGCCATTGAGAAAGGGAACCGAAGTTCCCGAAACGCGTCTGGCAAGAGTGGCAAGAGACACTTGGAAGCTTTTTGTTCACGTTGTACTTTGCTGGCAAGTCGAGCCTCAATAAAATGGATTTATTGCAACTGCCTGCGGCTTCCTTTCATCTGGGCTACCCTTTGTGTTATTGAAATTTAGCGGCTTTGTCCGGCCGCGAAGGGAAGCCCACTGCTTGAAAAGCGGACCTGTGCTATCGCCGAGAGGGTGATGGCGCACATGGTAGACAGTGTCCTGAGACTCCACTACAAAGCAGGGCAGAGTAATTTAACGTGTCATTGACTTCAACCCACTGGGGTTTGAAGACTGTGTTAATTTTTTCTGCAAAGTTCGATGCACTCACTGGAGTTCAATTTCTTCGCACTACAGGTCCCAGAAGGCTGTTATGGCCACGCCCACTGGAGCAGGGCCCGTGAAGATAAAACAGTGCGAGGCAGCATTACGAACTTGATGCAGTTCCAGAGCCATTGAGAAAGGGAACCGAAGTCCCCGGAACGTGTCTGGCAAGAGTGGCAAGAGACACCTGGAAGCTTTTTGTTAACGTTGTACTTTGCTGGCAAGTCGAGCCTCAATAAAAACGATTTATTGCAACTGCCTGGGGCTTCCTTTCATCGGGGCTACCCTTTGTGTTGTTGAAATTTAGCGGCTTTGTCCGGCCGCGAAGGGAAGCCCGCTGCTTGAAAAGCGGACCTGTGCTATCGCCGAGAGGGTGATGGCGCACATGGGAGACAGTGTCCTGAGACTCCACTACAAAGCAGGGCAGAGTAATTTAACGTGTCATTGACTTCAACCCACTGGGGTTTTAAGACTGTGTTAATTTTTTCTGCAAAGTTCGATGCACTCACTGGAGTTCAATTTCCTCGCACTACAGGTCCCAGAAGGCTGTTATGGCCACGCCCACTGGAGCAGGGCCCGTGAAGATAAAACAGTGCGAGGCAACATTACGAACTTGATGCAGTTCCAAAGCCATTGAGAAAGGGAACCGAAGTTCCCGAAACGCGTCTGGCAAGAGTGGCAAGAGACACTTGGAAGCTTTTTGTTCACGTTGTACTTTGCTGGCAAGTCGAGCCTCAATAAAATGGATTTATTGCAACTGCCTGAGGCTTCCTTTCATCGGGGCTACCCTTTGTGTTGTTGAAATTTAGCGGCTTCTTCCGGCCGCGAAGAGAAGCCCGCTGCTTGAAAAGCGGACCTGTGCTATCGTCGAGAGGGTGATGGCGCACATGGGAGACAGTGTCCTGAGACTCCACTACAAAGCAGGGCAGAGTAATTTAACGTGTCATTGACTTCAACCCACTGGGGTTTTAAGACTGTGTTAATTTTTTCTGCAAAGTTCGATGCACTCACTGGAGTTCAATTTCTTCGCACTACAGGTCCCAGAAGGCTGTTATGGCCATGCCCACTGGAGCAGGGCCCGTGAAGATAAAACAGTGCGAGGCAGCATTACAAACTTGATGCAGTTCCAAAGCCATGATAAAGGGAACCGAAGTTCCCGAAACGCGTCTGGCAAGAGTGGCAAGAGACACTTGGAAGCTTTTTGTTCACGTTGTACTTTGCTGGCAAGTCGAGCCTCAATAAAATGGATTTATTGCAACTGCCTGAGGCTTCCTTTCATCGGGGATACCCTTTGTGGTGTTGAAATTTAGCGCCTTTTTCCGGGCGCGAAGGGAAGCCCTGCTGCTTGAAAAGGGGACCTGTGCTATCGCCGAGAGGGTGATGGCGCACATGGGAGACAGTGTCCTGAGACTCCACTACAAAGAAGGGCAGAGTAATTTAACGTGTCATTGACTTCAACCCACTGGGGTTTTAAGACTGTGTTAATTTTTTCTGCAAAGTTCGATGCACTCACTGGAGTTCAATTTCTTCGCACTACAGGTCCCAGAAGGCTGTTATGGCCACGCCCACTGGAGCAGGGCCCGTGAAGATAAAACAGTGCGAGGCAGCATTACGAACTTGATGCAGTTCTAAAGCCATTGAGAAAGGGAACCGAAGTTCCCGAAACGCGTCTGGCAAGAGTGGCAAGAGACACTTGGAAGCTTTTTGTTCACGTTGTACTTTTCTGGCAAGTCGAGCCTCAATAAAATGGATTTATTGCAACTGCCTGAGGCTTCCTTTCATCGGGGCTACCCTTTGTGTTGTTGAAATTTAGCGGCTTTGTCCAGCCGCGAAGGGAAGCCGGCTGCTTGAAAAGTGGACCTGTACTATCGCCGAGAGGGTGATGGCGCACATTGGAGACAGTGTCCTGAGACTCCACTACAAAGCAGGGCAGAGTAATTTAACGAGTCATTGACTTCAACCCACTGGGGTTTTAAGACTGTGTTAATTTTTTCTGCAAAGTTCGATGCACTCAATTGAGTTCAATTTCCTCGCACTACAGGTCCCAGAAGGCTGTTATGGCCACGCCCACTGGAGCAGGGCCCGTGAAGATAAAACAGTGCGAGGCAACATTACGAACTTGATGCAGTTCCAAAGCCATTGAGAAAGGGAACCGAAGTTCCCGAAACGCGTCTGGCAAGAGTGGCAAGAGACACTTGGAAGCTTTTTGTTCACGTTGTACTTTGCTGGCAAGTCGAGCCTCAATAAAATGGATTTATTGCAACTGCCTGAGGCTTCCTTTCATCGGGGCTACCCTTTGTGTTGTTGAAATTTAGCGGCTTCTTCCGGCCGCGAAGAGAAGCCCGCTGCTTGAAAAGCGGACCTGTGCTATCGCCGAGAGGGTGATGGCGCACATGGGAGACAGTGTCCTGAGACTCCACTACAAAGCAGGGCAGAGTAATTTAACGTGTCATTGACTTCAACCCACTGGGGTTTTAAGACTGTGTTAATTTTTTCTGCAAAGTTCGATGCACTCACTGGAGTTCAATTTCTTCGCACTACAGGTCCCAGAAGGCTGTTATGGCCACGCCCACTGGAGCAGGGCCCGTGAAGATAAAACAGTGCGAGGCAGCATTACAAACTTGATGCAGTTCCAAAGCCATGATAAAGGGAACCGAAGTTCCCGAAACGCGTCTGGCAAGAGTGGCAAGAGACACTTGGAAGCTTTTTGTTCACGTTGTACTTTGCTGGCAAGTCGAGCCTCAATAAAATGGATTTATTGCAACTGCCTGAGGTTTCCTTTCATCGGGGCTACCCTTTGTGTTGTTGAAATTTAGCGGCATTGTCCGGCCGCGAAGGGAAGCCCGCTGCTTGAAAAGCGGACCTGTGCTATCGCCGAGAGGGTGATGGCGCACATGGAAGACAGTGTCCTGAGACTCCACTACAAAGCAGGGCAGAGTAATTTAACGTGTCATTGACTTCAACCCACTGGGGTTTTAAGACTGTGTTAATTTTTTCTGCAAAGTTCGATGCACTCACCGGAGTTCAATTTCTTCGCACTACAGGTCCCAGAAGGCTGTTATGGCCATGCCCACTGAAGCAGGGCCCGTGAAGATAAAACAGTGCGAGGCAGCATTACGAACTTGATGCAGTTCCAAAGCCATTGAGAAAGGGAACCGAAGTTCCCGAAACGCGTCTGACAAGAGTGGCAAGAGACACATGGAAGCTTTTTGTTCACGTTGTACTTTGCTGGCAAGTCGAGCCTCAATAAAATGGATTTATTGCAACTACCTGAGGCTTCCTTTCATCGGGGATACCCTTTGTGGTGTTGAAATTTAGCGGCTTTTTCCGGGCGCGAAGGGAAGCCCGCTGCTTGAAAAGGGGACCTGTGCTATCGCCGAGAGGGTGATGGCGCACATGGGAGACAGTGTCCTGAGACTCCACTACAAAGAAGAGCAGAGTAATTTAACGTGTCATTGACTTCAACCCACTGGGGTTTTAAGACTGTGTTAATTTTTTCTGCAAAGTTCGATGCACTCACTGGAGTTCAATTTCTTCGCACTACAGGTCCCAGAAGGCTGTTATGGCCACGCCCACTGGAGCAGGGCCCGTGAGATAAAACAGTGCGAGGCAGCATTACGAACTTGATGCAGTTCCAAAGCCATTGAGAAAGGGAACCGAAGTTCCCGAAACGCGTCTGGCAAGAGTGGCAAGAGACACTTGGAAGCTTTTTGTTCACGTTGTACTTTGCTGGCAAGTCGAGCCTCAATAAAATGGATTTATTGCAACTGCCTGAGGCTTCCTTTCATCGGGGCTACCCTTTGTGTTGTTGAAATTTAGCGGCTTTGTCCAGCCGCGAAGGGAAGCCCGCTGCTTGAAAAGCGGACCTGTACTATCGCCGAGAGGGTGATGGCGCACATTGGAGACAGTGTCCTGAGACTCCACTACAAAGCAGGGCAGAGTAATTTAACGAGTCATTGACTTCAACCCACTGGGGTTTTAAGACTGTGTTAATTTTTTCTGCAAAGTTCGATGCACTCAATTGAGTTCAATTTCCTCGCACTACAGGTCCCAGAAGGCTGTTATGGCCACGCCCACTGGAGCAGGGCCCGTGAAGATAAAACAGTGCGAGGCAACATTACGAACTTGATGCAGTTCCAAAGCCATTGAGAAAGGGAACCGAAGTTCCCGAAACGCGTCTGGCAAGAGTGGCAAGAGACACTTGGAAGCTTTTTGTTCACGTTGTACTTTGCTGGCAAGTCGAGCCTCAATAAAATGGATTTATTGCAACTGCCTGAGGCTTCCTTTCATCGGGGCTACCCTTTGTGTTGTTGAAATTTAGCGGCTTCTTCCGGCCGCGAAGAGAAGCCCGCTGCTTGAAAAGCGGACCTGTGCTATCGCCGAGAGGGTGATGGCGCACATGGGAGACAGTGTCCTGAGACTCCACTACAAAGCAGGGCAGAGTAATTTAACGTGTCATTGACTTCAACCCACTGGGGTTTTAAGACTGTGTTAATTTTTTCTGCAAAGTTTGATGCACTCACTGGAGTTCAATTTCTTCGCACTACAGGTCCCAGAAGGCTGTTATGGCCACGCCCACTGGAGCAGGGCCCGTGAAGATAAAACAGTGCGAGGCAGCATTACGAACTTGATGCAGTTCCAAAGCCATTGAGAAAGGGAACCGAAGTTCCCGAAACGCGTCTGGCAAGAGTGGCAAGAGACACTTGGAAGCTTTTTGTTCACGTTGTACTTTTCTGGCAAGTCGAGCCTCAATAAAATGGATTTATTGCAACTGCCTGAGGCTTCCTTTCATCGGGGCTACCCTTTGTGTTGTTGAAATTTAGCGGCATTGTCCGGCCGCGAAGGGAAGCCCGCTGCTTGAAAAGCGGACCTGTGCTATCGCCGAGAGGGTGATGGCGCACATGGCAGACAGTGTCCTGAGACTCCACTACAAAGCAGGGCAGAGTAATTTAACGTGTCATTGACTTCAACCCACTGGGGTTTTAAGACTGTGTTAATTTTTTCTGCAAAGTTCGATGCACTCACCGGAGTTCAATTTCTTCGCACTACAGGTCCCAGAAGGCTGTTATGGCCATGCCCACTGAAGCAGGGCCCGTGAAGATAAAACAGTGCGAGGCAGCATTACGAACTTGATGCAGTTCCAAAGCCATTCAGAAAGGGAACCGAAGTTCCCGAAACGCGTCTGACAAGAGTGGCAAGAGACACATGGAAGCTTTTTGTTCACGTTGTACTTTGCTGGCAAGTCGAGCCTCAATAAAATGGATTTATTGCAACTGCCTGAGGCTTCCTTTCATCGGGGCTACCCTTTGTGTTATTGAAATTTAGCTGCTTTGTCCGGCCGCGAAGGGAAGCCCACTGCTTGAAAAGCGGACCTGTGCTATCGCCGAGAGGGTGATGGCGCACATGGGAGACAGTGTCCTGAGACTCCACTACAAAGAAGGGCAGAGTAATTTAACGTGTCATTGACTTCAACCCACTGGGGTTTTAAGACTGTGTTAATTTTTTCTGCAAAGTTCGATGCACTCACTGGAGTTCAATTTCTTCGCACTACAGGTCCCAGAAGGCTGTTATGGCCACGCCCACTGGAGCAGGGCCCGTGAGATAAAACAGTGCGAAGCAGCATTACGAACTTGATGCAGTTCCAAAGCCATTGAGAAAGGGAACCGAAGTTCCCGAAACGCGTCTGGCAAGAGTGGCAAGAGACACTTGGAAGCTTTTTGTTCACGTTGTACTTTGCTGGCAAGTCGAGCCTCAATAAAATGGATTTATTGCAACTGCCTGAGGCTTCCTTTCATCGGGGCTACCCTTTGTGTTATTGAAATTTAGCGGCTTTGTCCGGCCGCGAAGGGAAGCCCACTGCTTGAAAAGCGGACCTGTGCTATCGCCGAGAGGGTGATGGCGCACATGGGAGACAGTGTCCTGAGACTCCACTACAAAGCAGGGCAGAGTAATTTAACGTGTCATTGACTTCAACCCACTTGGGTTTTAAGACTGTGTTCATTTTTTCTGCAAAGTTCGATGCACTCACTGGAGTTCAATTTCTTCGCACTACAGGTCCCAGAAGGCTGTAATGGCCACGCCCACTGGAGCAGGGCCCGTGAAGATAAAACAGTGCGAGGCAGCATTACGAACTTGATGCAGTTCCAAAGCCATTGAGAAAGGGAACCGAAGTTCCCGAAACGCGTCTGGCAAGAGTGGCAAGAGACACTTTGAAGCTTTTTGTTCACGTTGTACTTTTCTGGCAAGTCGAGCCTCAATAAAATGGATTTATTGCAACTGCCTGAGGCTTCCTTTCATCGGGGCTACCCTTTGTGTTGTTGAAATTTAGCGGCTTTGTCCAGCCGCGAAGGGAAGCCCGCTGCTTGAAAAGCGGACCTGTACTATCGCCGAGAGGGTGATGGCGCACATTGGAGACAGTGTCCTGAGACTCCACTACAAAGCAGGGCAGAGTAATTTAACGAGTCATTGACTTCAACCCACTGGGGTTTTAAGACTGTGTTAATTTTTTCTGCAAAGTTCGATGCACTCACTTGAGTTCAATTTCCTCGCACTACAGGTCCCAGAAGGCTGTTATGGCCACGCCCACTGGAGCAGGGCCCGTGAAGATAAAACAGTGCGAGGCAACATTACGAACTTGATGCAGTTCCAAAGCCATTGAGAAAGGGAACCGAAGTTCCCGAAACGCGTCTGGCAAGAGTGGCAAGAGACACTTGGAAGCTTTTTGTTCACGTTGTACTTTGCTGGCAAGTCGAGCCTCAATAAAATGGATTTATTGCAACTGCCTGAGGCTTCCTTTCATCGGGGCTACCCTTTGTGTTGTTGAAATTTAGCGGCTTCTTCCGGCCGCGAAGAGAAGCCCGCTGCTTGAAAAGCGGACCTGTGCTATCGCCGAGAGGTTGATGGCGCACATGGGAGACAGTGTCCTGAGACTCCACTACAAAGCAGGGCAGAGTAATTTAACGTGTCATTGACTTCAACCCACTGGGGTTTTAAGACTGTGTTAATTTTTTCTGCAAAGTTCGATGCACTCACTGGAGTTCAATTTCTTCGCACTACAGGTCCCAGAAGGCTGTTATGGCCACGCCCACTGGAGCAGGGCCCGTGAAGATAAAACAGTGCGAGGCAGCATTACAAACTTGATGCAGTTCCAAAGCCATGATAAAGGGAACCGAAGTTCCCGCAACGCGTCTGGCAAGAGTGGCAAGAGACACTTGGAAGCTTTTTGTTCACGTTGTACTTTGCTGGCAAGTCGAGCCTCAATAAAATGGATTTATTGCAACTGCCTGAGGCTTCCTTTCATCGGGGCTACCCTTTGTGTTGTTGAAATTTAGCGGCTTTGTCCGGCCGCGAAGGGAAGCCCGCTGCTTGAAAAGCGGACCTGTGCTATCGCCGAGAGGGTGATGGCGCCCATGGCAGACAGTGTCCTGAGACTCCACTACAAAGCAGGGCAGAGTAATTTAACGTGTCATTGACTTCAACCCACTGGGGTTTTAAGACTGTGTTAATTTTTTCTGCAAAGTTCGATGCACTCACTGGAGTTCAATTTCTTCGCACTACAGGTCCCAGAAGGCTGTTATGGCCATGCCCACTGAAGCAGGGCCCGTGAAGATAAAACAGTGCGAGGCAGCATTACGAACTTGATGCAGTTCCAAAGCCATTGAGAAAGGGAACCGAAGTTCCCGAAACACGTCTGGCAAGAGTGGCAAGAGACACTTGGAAGCTTTTTGTTCACGTTGTACTTTGCTGGCAAGTCGAGCCTCAATAAAATGGATTTATTGCAACTGCCTGAGGCTTCCTTTCATCGGGGCTACCCTTTGTGTTATTGAAATTTAGCGGCTTTGTCCGGCCGCGAAGGGAAGCCCACTGCTTGAAAAGCGGACCTGTGCTATCGCCGAGAGGGTGATGGCGCACATGGGAGACAGTGTCCTGAGACTCCACTACAAAGCAGGGCAGAGTAATTTAACGTGTCATTGACTTCAACCCACTGGGGTTTGAAGACTGTGTTAATTTTTTCTGCAAAGTTCGATGCACTCACTGGAGTTCAATTTCTTCGCACTACAGGTCCCAGAAGGCTGTTATGGCCACGCCCACTGGAGCAGGGCCCGTGAAGATAAAACAGTGCGAGGCAGCATTAAGAACTTGATGCAGTTCCAGAGCCATTGAGAAAGGGAACCGAAGTCCCCGGAACGTGTCTGGCAAGAGTGGCAAGAGACACTTGGAAGCTTTTTGTTAACGTTGTACTTTGCTGGCAAGTCGAGCCTCAATAAAAACGATTTATTGCAACTGCCTGAGGCTTCCTTTCATCGGGGCTACCCTTTGTGTTGTTGAAATTTAGCGGCTTTGTCCGGCCGCGAAGGGAAGCCCGCTGCTTGAAAAGCGGACCTGTGCTATCGCCGAGAGGGTGATGGCGCACATGGGAGACAGTGTCCTGAGACTCCACTACAAAGCAGGGCAGAGTAATTTAACGTGTCATTGACTTCAACCCACTGGGGTTTTAAGACTGTGTTAATTTTTTCTGCAAAGTTCGATGCACTCACTGGAGTTCAATTTCCTTGCACTACAGGTCCCAGAAGGCTGTTATGGCCACGCCCACTGGAGCAGGGCCCGTGAAGATAAAACAGTGCGAGGCAACATTACGAACTTGATGCAGTTCCAAAGCCATTGAGAAAGGGAACCGAAGTTCCCGAAACGCGTCTGGCAAGAGTGGCAAGAGACACTTGGAAGCTTTTTGTTCACGTTGTACTTTGCTGGCAAGTCGAGCCTCAATAAAATGGATTTATTGCAACTGCCTGAGGCTTCCTTTCATCGGGGCTACCCTTTGTGTTGTTGAAATTTAGCGGCTTCTTCCGGCCGCGAAGAGAAGCCCGCTGCTTGAAAAGCGGACCTGTGCTATCGCCGAGAGGGTGATGGCGCACATGGGAGACAGTGTCCTGAGACTCCACTACAAAGCAGGGCAGAGTAATTTAACGTGTCATTGACTTCAACCCACTGGGGTTTTAAGACTGTGTTAATTTTTTCTGCAAAGTTCGATGCACTCACTGGAGTTCAATTTCTTCGCACTACAGGTCCCAGAAGGCTGTTATGGCCACGCCCACTGGAGCAGGGCCCATGAAGATAAAACAGTGCGAGGCAGCATTACAAACTTGATGCAGTTCCAAAGCCATGATAAAGGGAACCGAAGTTCCCGAAACGCGTCTGGCAAGAGTGGCAAGAGACACTTGGAAGCTTTTTGTTCACGTTGTACTTTGCTGGCAAGTCGAGCCTCAATAAAATGGATTTATTGCAACTGCCTGAGGCTTCCTTTCATCGGGGATACCCTTTGTGGTGTTGAAATTTAGCGCCTTTTTCCGGGCGCGAAGGGAAGCCCGCTGCTTGAAAAGGGGACCTGTGCTATCGCCGAGAGGGTGATGGCGCACATGGGAGACAGTGTCCTGAGACTCCACTACAAAGAAGGGCAGAGTAATTTAACGTGTCATTGACTTCAACCCACTGGGGTTTTAAGACTGTGTTAATTTTTTCTGCAAAGTTCGATGCACTCACTGGAGTTCAATTTCTTCGCACTACAGGTCCCAGAAGGCTGTTTTGGCCATGCCCACTGGAGCAGGGCCCGTGAGATAAAACAGTGCGAAGCAGCATTACGAACTTGATGCAGTTCCAAAGCCATTGAGAAAGGGAACCGAAGTTCCCGAAACGCGTCTGGCAAGAGTGGCAAGAGACACTTGGAAGCTTTTTGTTCACGTTGTACTTTGCTGGCAAGTCGAGCCTCAATAAAATGGATTTATTGCAACTGCCTGAGGCTTCCTTTCATCGGGGCTACCCTTTGTGTTATTGAAATTTAGCGGCTTTGTCCGGCCGCGAAGGGAAGCCCACTGCTTGAAAAGCGGACCTGTGCTATCGCCGAGAGGGTGATGGCGCACATGGGAGACAGTGTCCTGAGACTCCACTACAAAGCAGGGCAGAGTAATTTAACGTGTCATTGACTTCAACCCACTGGGGTTTGAAGACTGCGTTAATTTTTTCTGCAAAGTTCGATGCACTCACTGGAGTTCAATTTCTTCGCACTACAGGTCCCAGAAGGCTGTTATGGCCACGCCCACTGGAGCAGGGCCCGTGAAGATAAAACAGTGCGAGGCAGCATTACGAACTTGATGCAGTTCCAGAGCCATTGAGAAAGGGAACCGAAGTCCCCGGAACGTGTCTGGCAAGAGTGGCAAGAGACACTTGGAAGCTTTTTGTTAACGTTGTACTTTGCTGGCAAGTCGAGCCTCAATAAAAACGATTTATTGCAACTGCCTGAGGCTTCCTTTCATCGGGGCTACCCTTTGTGTTGTTGAAATTTAGCCGCTTTGTCCGGCCGCGAAGGGAAGCCCGCTGCTTGAAAAGCGGACCTGTGCTATCGCCGAGAGGGTGATGGCGCACATGGGAGACAGTGTCCTGAGACTCCACTACAAAGCAGGGCAGAGTAATTTAACGTGTCATTGACTTCAACCCACTGGGGTTTTAAGACTGTGTTATTTTTTCTGCAAAGTTCGATGCACTCACTGGAGTTCAATTTCCTCGCACTACAGGTCCCAGAAGGCTGTTATGGCCACGCCCACTGGAGCAGGGCCCGTGAAGATAAAACAGTGCCAGGCAACATTACGAACTTGATGCAGTTCCAAAGCCATTGAGAAAGGAAACCGAAGTTCCCGAAACGCGTCTGGCAAGAGTGGCAAGAGACACTTGGAAGCTTTTTGTTCACGTTGTACTTTGCTGGCAAGTCGAGCCTCAATAAAATGGATTTATTGCAACTGCCTGAGGCTTCCTTTCATCGGGGCTACCCTTTGTGTTGTTGAAATTTAGCGGCTTCTGACGGCCGCGAAGAGAAGCCCGCTGCTTGAAAAGCGGACCTGTGCTATCGCCGAGAGGGTGATGGCGCACATGGGAGACAGTGTCCTGAGACTCCACTACAAAGCAGGGCAGAGTAATTTAACGTGTCATTGACTTCAACCCACTGGGGTTTTAAGACTGTGTTAATTTTTTCTGCAAAGTTCGATGCACTCACTGGAGTTCAATTTCTTCGCACTACAGGTCCCAGAAGGCTGTTATGGCCATGCCCACTGAAGCAGGGCCCGTGAAGATAAAACAGTGCGAGGCAGCATTACGAACTTGATGCAGTTCCAAAGCCATTGAGAAAGGGAACCGAAGTTCCCGAAACACGTCTGGCAAGAGTGGCAAGAGACACTTGGAAGCTTTTTGTTCACGTTGTACTTTGCTGGCAAGTCGAGCCTCAATAAAATGGATTTATTGCAACTGCCTGAGGCTTCCTTTCATCGGGGCTACCCTTTGTGTTATTGAAATTTAGCGGCTTTGTCCGGCCGCGAAGGGAAGCCCACTGCTTGAAAAGCGGACCTGTGCTATCGCCGAGAGGGTGATGGCGCACATGGGAGACAGTGTCCTGAGACTCCACTACAAAGCAGGGCAGAGTAATTTAACGTGTCATTGACTTCAACCCACTGGGGTTTGAAGACTGTGTTAATTTTTTCTGCAAAGTTCGATGCACTCACTGGAGTTCAATTTCTTCGCACTACAGGTCCCAGAAGGCTGTTATGGCCACGCCCACTGGAGCAGGGCCCGTGAAGATAAAACAGTGCGAGGCAGCATTAAGAACTTGATGCAGTTCCAGAGCCATTGAGAAAGGGAACCGAAGTCCCCGGAACGTGTCTGGCAAGAGTGGCAAGAGACACTTGGAAGCTTTTTGTTAACGTTGTACTTTGCTGGCAAGTCGAGCCTCAATAAAAACGATTTATTGCAACTGCCTGAGGCTTCCTTTCATCGGGGCTACCCTTTGTGTTGTTGAAATTTAGCGGCTTTGTCCGGCCGCGAAGGGAAGCCCGCTGCTTGAAAAGCGGACCTGTGCTATCGCCGAGAGGGTGATGGCGCACATGGGAGACAGTGTCCTGAGACTCCACTACAAAGCAGGGCAGAGTAATTTAACGTGTCATTGACTTCAACCCACTGGGGTTTTAAGACTGTGTTAATTTTTTCTGCAAAGTTCGATGCACTCACTGGAGTTCAATTTCCTTGCACTACAGGTCCCAGAAGGCTGTTATGGTCACGCCCACTGGAGCAGGGCCCGTGAAGATAAAACAGTGCGAGGCAACATTACGAACTTGATGCAGTTCCAAAGCCATTGAGAAAGGGAACCGAAGTTCCCGAAACGCGTCTGGCAAGAGTGGCAAGAGACACTTGGAAGCTTTTTGTTCACGTTGTACTTTGCTGGCAAGTCGAGCCTCAATAAAATGGATTTATTGCAACTGCCTGAGGCTTCCTTTCATCGGGGCTACCCTTTGTGTTGTTGAAATTTAGCGGCTTCTTCCGGCCGCGAAGAGAAGCCCGCTGCTTGAAAAGCGGACCTGTGCTATCGCCGAGAGGGTGATGGCGCACATGGGAGACAGTGTCCTGAGACTCCACTACAAAGCAGGGCAGAGTAATTTAACGTGTCATTGACTTCAACCCACTGGGGTTTTAAGACTGTGTTAATTTTTTCTGCAAAGTTCGATGCACTCACTGGAGTTCAATTTCTTCGCACTACAGGTCCCAGAAGGCTGTTATGGCCACGCCCACTGGAGCAGGGCCCGTGAAGATAAAACAGTGCGAGGCAGCATTACGAACTTGATGCAGTTCCAAAGCCATTGAGAAAGGGAACCGAAGTTCCCGAAACGCGTCTGGCAAGAGTGGCAAGAGACACTTGGAAGCTTTTTGTTCACGTTGTACTTTGCTGGCAAGTCGAGCCTCAATAAAATGGATTTATTGCAACTGCCTGAGGCTTCCTTTCATCGGGGATACCCTTTGTGTTATTGAAATTTAACGGCTTTGTCCGGCCGCGAAGGGAAGCCCACTGCTTGAAAAGCGGACCTGTGCTATCGCCGAGAGGGTGATGGCGCACATGGGAGACAGT
The DNA here is from genome assembly GCF_964263255.1 of Lissotriton vulgaris. Lineage (NCBI taxonomy): Eukaryota > Metazoa > Chordata > Amphibia > Caudata > Salamandridae > Lissotriton > Lissotriton vulgaris. The sequence continues at coordinate 128,704 of NW_028250536.1, read as the reverse complement.
GTCCTGAGACTCCACTACAAAGCAGGGCAGAGTAATTTAACGTGTCATTGACTTCAACCCACTGGGGTTTGAAGACTGTGTTAATTTTTTCTGCAAAGTTCGATGCACTCACTGGAGTTCAATTTCTTCGCAAAACAGGTCCCAGAAGGCTGTTATGGCCACGCCCACTGGAGCAGGGCCCGTGAAGATAAAACAGTGCGAGGCAGCATTACGAACTTGATGCAGTTCCAGAGCCATTGAGAAAGGGAACCGAAGTCCCCGGAACGTGTCTGGCAAGAGTGGCAAGAGACACTTGGAAGCTTTTTGTTAACGTTGTACTTTGCTGGCAAGTCGAGCCTCAATAAAAACGATTTATTGCAACTGCCTGAGGCTTCCTTTCATCGGGGCTACCCTTTGTGTTGTTGAAATTTAGCCGCTTTGTCCGGCCGCGAAGGGAAGCCCGCTGCTTGAAAAGCGGACCTGTGCTATCGCCGAGAGGGTGATGGCGCACATGGGAGACAGTGTCCTGAGACTCCACTACAAAGCAGGGCAGAGTAATTTAACGTGTCATTGACTTCAACCCACTGGGGTTTTAAGACTGTGTTATTTTTTCTGCAAAGTTCGATGCACTCACTGGAGTTCAATTTCCTCGCACTACAGGTCCCAGAAGGCTGTTATGGCCACGCCCACTGGAGCAGGGCCCGTGAAGATAAAACAGTGCGAGGCAACATTACGAACTTGATGCAGTTCCAAAGCCATTGAGAAAGGGAACCGAAGTTCCGGAAACGCGTCTGGCAAGAGTGGCAAGAGACACTTGGAAGCTTTTTGTTCACGTTGTACTTTGCTGGCAAGTCGAGCCTCAATAAAATGGATTTATTGCAACTGCCTGAGGCTTCCTTTCATCGGGGCTACCCTTTGTGTTGTTGAAATTTAGCGGCTTCTTCCGGCCGCGAAGAGAAGCCCGCTGCTTGAAAAGCGGACCTGTGCTATCGCCGAGAGGGTGATGGCGCACATGGGAGACAGTGTCCTGAGACTCCACTACAAAGCAGGGCAGAGTAATTTAACGTGTCATTGACTTCAACCCACTGGGGTTTTAAGACTGTGTTAATTTTTTCTGCAAAGTTCGATGCACTCACTGGAGTTCAATTTCTTCGCACTACAGGTCCCAGAAGGCTGTTATGGCCATGCCCACTGGAGCAGGGCCCGTGAAGATAAAACAGTGCGAGGCAGCATTACAAACTTGATGCAGTTCCAAAGCCATGATAAAGGGAACCGAAGTTCCCGAAACGCGTCTGGCAAGAGTGGCAAGAGACACTTGGAAGCTTTTTGTTCACGTTGTACTTTGCTGGCAAGTCGAGCCTCAATAAAATTAATTTATTGCAACTGCCTGAGGCTTCCTTTCATCGGGGATACCCTTTGTGGTGTTGAAATTTAGCGCCTTTTTCCGGGCGCGAAGGGAAGCCCGCTGCTTGAAAAGGGGACCTGTGCGATCGACGAGAGGGTGATGGCGCACATGGGAGACAGTGTCCTGAGACTCCACTACAAAGAAGGGCAGAGTAATTTAACGTGTCATTGACTTCAACCCACTGGGGTTTTAAGACTGTGTTAATTTTTTCTGCAAAGTTCGATGCACTCACTGGAGTTCAATTTCTTTGCACTACAGGTCCCAGAAGGCTGTTATGGCCACGCTCACTGGAGCAGGGCCCGTGAAGATAAAACAGTGCGAGGCAGCATTACGACCTTGATGCAGTTCCAAAGCCATTGAGAAAGGGAACCGAAGTTCCCGAAACGCGTCTGGCAAGAGTGGCAAGAGACACTTGGAAGCTTTTTGTTCACGTTGTACTTTGCTGGCAAGTCGAGCCTCAATAAAATGGATTTATTGCAACTGCCTGAGGCTTCCTTTCATCGGGGCTACCCTTTGTGTTATTGAAATTTAGCGGCTTTGTCCGGCCGCGAAGGGAAGCCCGCTGCTTGAAAAGCGGACCTGTACTATCGCCAAGAGGGTGATGGCGCACATTGGAGACAGTGTCCTGAGACTCCACTACAAAGCAGGGCAGAGTAATTTAACGAGTCATTGACTTCAACCCACTGGGGTTTTAAGACTGTGTTAATTTTTTCTGCAAAGTTCGATGCACTCACTGGAGTTCAATTTCCTCGCACTACAGGTCCCAGAAGGCTGTTATGGCCACGCCCACTGGAGCAGGGCCCGTGAAGATAAAACAGTGCGAGGCAATATTACGAACTTGATGCAGTTCCAAAGCCATTGAGAAAGGGAACCGAAGTTCCCGAAACGCGTCTGGCAAGAGTGGCAAGAGACACTTGGAAGCTTTTTGTTCACGTTGTACTTTGCTGGCAAGTCGAGCCTCAATAAAATGGATTTATTGCAACTGCCTGAGGCTTCCTTTCATCGGGGCTACCCTTTGTGTTGTTGAAATTTAGCGGCTTCTTCCGGCCGCGAAGAGAAGCCCGCTGCTTGAAAAGCGGACCTGTGCTATCGCCGAGAGGGTGATGGCGCACATGGGAGACAGTGTCCTGAGACTCCACTACAAAGCAGGGCAGAGTAATTTAACGTGTCATTGACTTCAACCCACTGGGGTTTTAAGACTGTGTTAATTTTTTCTGCAAAGTTCGATGCACTCACTGGAGTTCAATTTCTTCGCACTACAGGTCCCAGAAGGCTGTTATGGCCACGCCCACTGGAGCAGGGCCCGTGAAGATAAAACAGTGCGAGGCAGCATTACAAACTTGATGCAGTTCCAAAGCCATGATAAAGGGAACCGAAGTTCCCGAAACGCGTCTGGCAAGAGTGGCAAGAGACACTTGGAAGCTTTTTGTTCACGTTGTACTTTGCTGGCAAGTCGAGCCTCAATAAAATGGATTTATTGCAACTGCCTGAGGCTTCCTTTCATCGGGGCTACCCTTTGTGTTGTTGAAATTTAGCGGCTTTGTCCGGCCGCGAAGGGAAGCCCGCTGCTTGAAAAGCGGACCTGTGCTATCACCGAGAGGGTGATGGCGCACATGGCAGACAGTGTCCTGAGACTCCACTACAAAGCAGGGCAGAGTAATTTAACGTGTCATTGACTTCAACCCACTGGGGTTTTAAGACTGTGTTAATTTTTTCTGCAAAGTTCGATGCACTCACTGGAGTTCAATTTCTTCGCACTACAGGTCCCAGAAGGCTGTTATGGCCATGCCCACTGAAGCAGGGCCCGTGAAGATAAAACAGTGCGAGGCAGCATTACGAACTTGATGCAGTTCCAAAGCCATTGAGAAAGGGAACCGAAGTTCCCGAAACGCGTCTGACAAGAGTGGCAAGAGACACTTGGAAGCTTTTTGTTCACGTTGTACTTTGCTGGCAAGTCGAGCCTCAATAAAATGGATTTATTGCAACTGCCTGAGGCTTCCTTTCATCGGGGATACCCTTTGTGGTGTTGAAATTTAGCGGCTTTTTCTGGGCGCGAAGGGAAGCCCGCTGCTTGAAAAGGGGACCTGTGCTATCGCCGAGAGGGTGATGGCGCACATGGGAGACAGTGTCCTGAGACTCCACTACAAAGAAGGGCAGAGTAATTTAACGTGTCATTGACTTCAACCCACTGGGGTTTTAAGACTGTGTTAATTTTTTCTGCAAAGTTCGATGCACTCACTGGAGTTCAATTTCTTCGCACTACAGGTCCCAGAAGGCTGTTATGGCCACACCCACTGGAGCAGGGCCCGTGAAGATGAAACAGTGCGAGGCAGCATTACGAACTTGATGCAGTTCCAAAGCCATTGAGAAAGGGAACCGAAGTTCCCGAAACGCGTCTGGCAAGAGTGGCAAGAGACACTTGGAAGCTTTTTGTTCACGTTGTACTTTGCTGGCAAGTCGAGCCTCAATAAAATGGATTTATTGCAACTGCCTGAGGCTTCCTTTCATCGGGGCTACCCTTTGTGTTATTGAAATTTAGCGGCTTTGTCCGGCCGCGAAGGGAAGCCCACTGCTTGAAAAGCGGACCTGTGCTATCGCCGAGAGGGTGATGGCGCACATGGGAGACAGTGTCCTGAGACTCCACTACAAAGCAGGGCAGAGTAATTTAACGTGTCATTGACTTCAACCCACTTGGGTTTTAAGACTGTGTTCATTTTTTCTGCAAAGTTCGATGCACTCACTGGAGTTCAATTTCTTCGCACTACAGGTCCCAGAAGGCTGTAATGGCCACGCCCACTGGAGCAGGGCCCGTGAAGATAAAACAGTGCGAGGCAGCATTACGAACTTGATGCAGTTCCAAAGCCATTGAGAAAGGGAACCGAAGTTCCCGAAACGTGTCTGGCAAGAGTGGCAAGAGACACTTTGAAGCTTTTTGTTCACGTTGTACTTTTCTGGCAAGTCGAGCCTCAATAAAATGGATTTATTGCAACTGCCTGAGGCTTCCTTTCATCGGGGCTACCCTTTGTGTTGTTGAAATTTAGCGGCTTTGTCCAGCCGCGAAGGGAAGCCCGCTGCTTGAAAAGCGGACCTGTACTATCGCCGAGAGGGTGATGGCGCACATTGGAGACAGTGTCCTGAGACTCCACTACAAAGCAGGGCAGAGTAATTTAACGAGTCATTGACTTCAACCCACTGGGGTTTTAAGACTGTGTTAATTTTTTCTGCAAAGTTCGATGCACTCACTTGAGTTCAATTTCCTCGCACTACAGGTCCCAGAAGGCTGTTATGGCCACGCCCACTGGAGCAGGGCCCGTGAAGATAAAACAGTGCAAGGCAACATTACGAACTTGATGCAGTTCCAAAGCCATTGAGAAAGGGAACCGAAGTTCCCGAAACGCGTCTGGCAAGAGTGGCAACAGACACTTGGAAGCTTTTTGTTCACGTTGTACTTTGCTGGCAAGTCGAGCCTCAATAAAATGGATTTATTGCAACTGCCTGAGGCTTCCTTTCATCGGGGCTACCCTTTGTGTTGTTGAAATTTAGCGGCTTCTTCCGGCCGCGAAGAGAAGCCCGCTGCTTGAAAAGCGGACCTGTGCTATCGCCGAGAGGTTGATGGCGCACATGGGAGACAGTGTCCTGAGACTCCACTACAAAGCAGGGCAGAGTAATTTAACGTGTCATTGACTTCAACCCACTGGGGTTTTAAGACTGTGTTAATTTTTTCTGCAAAGTTCGATGCACTCACTGGAGTTCAATTTCTTCGCACTACAGGTCCCAGAAGGCTGTTATGGCCACGCCCACTGGAGCAGGGCCCGTGAAGATAAAACAGTGCGAGGCAGCATTACAAACTTGATGCAGTTCCAAAGCCATGATAAAGGGAACCGAAGTTCCCGCAACGCGTCTGGCAAGAGTGGCAAGAGACACTTGGAAGCTTTTTGTTCACGTTGTACTTTGCTGGCAAGTCGAGCCTCAATAAAATGGATTTATTGCAACTGCCTGAGGCTTCCTTTCATCGGGGCTACCCTTTGTGTTGTTGAAATTTAGCGGCTTTGTCCGGCCGCGAAGGGAAGCCCGCTGCTTGAAAAGCGGACCTGTGCTATCGCCGAGAGGGTGATGGCGCACATGGCAGACAGTGTCCTGAGACTCCACTACAAAGCAGGGCAGAGTAATTTAACGTGTCATTGACTTCAACCCACTGGGGTTTTAAGACTGTGTTAATTTTTTCTGCAAAGTTCGATGCACTCACTGGAGTTCAATTTCTTCGCACTACAGGTCCCAGAAGGCTGTTATGGCCATGCCCACTGAAGCAGGGCCCGTGAAGATAAAACAGTGCGAGGCAGCATTACGAACTTGATGCAGTTCCAAAGCCATTGAGAAAGGGAACCGAAGTTCCCGAAACACGTCTGGCAAGAGTGGCAAGAGACACTTGGAAGCTTTTTGTTCACGTTGTACTTTGCTGGCAAGTCGAGCCTCAATAAAATGGATTTATTGCAACTGCCTGAGGCTTCCTTTCATCGGGGCTACCCTTTGTGTTATTGAAATTTAGCGGCTTTGTCCGGCCGCGAAGGGAAGCCCACTGCTTGAAAAGCGGACCTGTGCTATCGCCGAGAGGGTGATGGCGCACATGGGAGACAGTGTCCTGAGACTCCACTACAAAGCAGGGCAGAGTAATTTAACGTGTCATTGACTTCAACCCACTGGGGTTTGAAGACTGTGTTAATTTTTTCTGCAAAGTTCGATGCACTCACTGGAGTTCAATTTCTTCGCACTACAGGTCCCAGAAGGCTGTTATGGCCACGCCCACTGGAGCAGGGCCCGTGAAGATAAAACAGTGCGAGGCAGCATTAAGAACTTGATGCAGTTCCAGAGCCATTGAGAAAGGGAACCGAAGTCCCCGGAACGTGTCTGGCAAGAGTGGCAAGAGACACTTGGAAGCTTTTTGTTAACGTTGTACTTTGCTGGCAAGTAGAGCCTCAATAAAAACGATTTATTGCAACTGCCTGAGGCTTCCTTTCATCGGGGCTACCCTTTGTGTTGTTGAAATTTAGCGGCTTTGTCCGGCCGCGAAGGGAAGCCCGCTGCTTGAAAAGCGGACCTGTGCTATCGCCGAGAGGGTGATGGCGCACATGGGAGACAGTGTCCTGAGACTCCACTACAAAGCAGGGCAGAGTAATTTAACGTGTCATTGACTTCAACCCACTGGGGTTTTAAGACTGTGTTAATTTTTTCTGCAAAGTTCGATGCACTCACTGGAGTTCAATTTCCTTGCACTACAGGTCCCAGAAGGCTGTTATGGCCACGCCCACTGGAGCAGGGCCCGTGAAGATAAAACAGTGCGAGGCAACATTACGAACTTGATGCAGTTCCAAAGCCATTGAGAAAGGGAACCGAAGTTCCCGAAACGCGTCTGGCAAGAGTGGCAAGAGACACTTGGAAGCTTTTTGTTCACGTTGTACTTTGCTGGCAAGTCGAGCCTCAATAAAATGGATTTATTGCAACTGCCTGAGGCTTCCTTTCATCGGGGCTACCCTTTGTGTTGTTGAAATTTAGCGGCTTCTTCCGGCCGCGAAGAGAAGCCCGCTGCTTGAAAAGCAGACCTGTGCTATCGCCGAGAGGGTGATGGCGCACATGGGAGACAGTGTCCTGAGACTCCACTACAAAGCAGGGCAGAGTAATTTAACGTGTCATTGACTTCAACCCACTGGGGTTTTAAGACTGTGTTAATTTTTTCTGCAAAGTTCGATGCACTCACTGGAGTTCAATTTCTTCGCACTACAGGTCCCAGAAGGCTGTTATGGCCACGCCCACTGGAGCAGGGCCCGTGAAGATAAAACAGTGCGAGGCAGCATTACAAACTTGATGCAGTTCCAAAGCCATGATAAAGGGAACCGAAGTTCCCGAAACGCGTCTGGCAAGAGTGGCAAGAGACACTTGGAAGCTTTTTGTTCACGTTGTACTTTGCTGGCAAGTCGAGCCTCAATAAAATGGATTTATTGCAACTGCCTGAGGCTTCCTTTCATCGGGGATACCCTTTGTGGTGTTGAAATTTAGCGCCTTTTTCCGGGCGCGAAGGGAAGCCCGCTGCTTGAAAAGGGGACCTGTGCTATCGCCGAGAGGGTGATGGCGCACATGGGAGACAGTGTCCTGAGACTCCACTACAAAGAAGGGCAGAGTAATTTAACGTGTCATTGACTTCAACCCACTGGGGTTTTAAGACTGTGTTAATTTTTTCTGCAAAGTTCGATGCACTCACTGGAGTTCAATTTCTTCGCACTACAGGTCCCAGAAGGCTGTTATGGCCATGCCCACTGGAGCAGGGCCCGTGAGATAAAACAGTGCGAAGCAGCATTAAGAACTTGATGCAGTTCCAAAGCCATTGAGAAAGGGAACCGAAGTTCCCGAAACGCGTCTGGCAAGAGTGGCAAGAGACACTTGGAAGCTTTTTGTTCACGTTGTACTTTGCTGGCAAGTCGAGCCTCAATAAAATGGATTTTGGAGGAGGAGCCAAGATGGCCGACAGGACGGACGTGTAGGCTCCCGGCTCCGTGAGCCCCTTCTTCCCACTCCGGTATCCTGCTACTAATCCTGAAACACTGCCGCGGCGCCACGACCGCATTGCCGCGCTGACCACGGCTGCGTTCCTCCGAGGACTCCACTTGCTGTGTGGACGAAGTTACGGCAGCGAGAGCCACCCGCCATTGTATCCCCCTGGACCCTGCTCTGCTGGCCGCTGCGAGACGGCGGTGCACCCGGTGGACAGACGCGGGAGGCCCTGGGACTCCCGCCAGAATTGCTGCTGGTGAAGTGGGACGACGAGGACACCTCCTTTAATCGGGGATTTTCCGGACTTTGCTGCGGCGGGCGCTGGCGGGATGGGACCCCTACCCCTTTGTCTCCTGGAGTAACCTGGCTGGAGGGCTGGCTCGGCTCCGGCTGGCGGTGCCGCCTGCGCCGGGGGCTGCCTTCGGACTAGCGGCGAGGGGTCGCCTGCGGTCTGCCTCTCTGCTCTACGGTCTGCTCCCCTGCCGGCCCCCCCGCCTGCAGCATTTTGAATTTTGATCGTCTCTTTCCCCCCCCCTTTTGTCTCTGGATAGCGGCAGTAAAGATGGCTGTCCCGAGGGGAGGGGAGACGATCGCTTCTTTGTCCCCTGGCTACGCTGCCCTGCCTGCACTACTCTGTACCGAAGAACCGGGGACACCGACCCCAAGGCCATACTGTGTGGCCCCACAGCGGGCCCCGACTTGCGTGGATGTCCTGACGGCTCTCGAGGCTCTTGGTTCCGCATGTCGGCAGAATACCAGTGAGCTAAACCGCAAGTTGGATGAGGCGATATCTGCACCGGGACACCAGATGCTTGCAATTGTCCCTGGCCCGGATACAATGTTTCCGCTGGTGCCTGCCACGGAGTTGATGGTTTTTGGTGACAGTGTTGCTGATTTGCCTACCGACGCGAAGGGGGATACGTTGTTTCTCTCGCCCCTGCACTTTGATGCTCAGCCTCCGCCATTACTGTTTTCAATTGGACTGTTGGCATCCCGGCAGCTGGACTCCCTTGCCGCACGTGCAACTGGAACTTCATCCGTTCCTCAGTCGGTGGTACTTTTTCCCGTGTGTATTGAGAAGCCCCCCCTTTTCGTCAGTCATCCCCTTGTGGACCGGGATCCTGCATTTCTTTCTCCTGGGTTTTCTCCTCGTTGGGGACGGCCATCTTGTCCCTTTGTTCTGCCTTCAGCATGGTTCCTGCGGTGGCCATTTTCGGACGGACTGCAACGCTCAGGCCAGGGGTGATGTATCTGTGTGCTGACTTTGTTTGCCTGGCAGCCAGATATCGGGACCCTCGATCTAGCTTGAAACTTTTGATGGTGCATTGTTTTGACCAATATGGGGATGTACTTGGTGGGCGCAGCTGTTGATTTTTGCTTGAAAGATGGGGGTTCGGCGTGCGGGCGGGCCTGGTGTTTGTGCTGCAAGGGGGGTCCCTGCTGTGGTATTCTTAATTTGATTGGTCGCACTCTGATTGTGTCATTCCTTGCTGTGCAGAGGGACTATTCCCAGCAACAATTGCATTATACCTTGCCGGTCCCTGAGTTCGCTACTGTGTTATCAACTCCCACCGCCGGTGATGAGACCCGGGACGATTTGGACACATTTGGATGGCCGTCTACCTACTCTGCTTGTGATACTTTGTTTATCCCTCCGGGAACTGCGACTCTGTCTTCAACTATATTGAGACTGTGGTTTCTGATATGTGTTGACTCTGATCTGGGTTTGTAACGGCCATTTTGTCCCTGGGCATTTATTCATCATCGAGAACGGCCATTTTGCCTCTTTGTTCTCACTGGAACTGGCTATCCTCTTCTCTCTGACGCTTTCGGCTCCTCATGGGGGGCGGGTACGTGGGGCTGCCTAGGATTGGGTCCGGGCCGGGCGATTTCTCTACTGAAATGTACACATTGATGGGCGGGGACCGGAGTGGGACTGCTCCTAGTCCGATTTATTTGCGTATTTTGAAATGACTTTCCCTACCTACAGACTTGCTTGCTTCCTTTGTATTGCCGGTGATACCTGGGGTGGGGGATGTTTACGGGGCTGGTGGAGACCGGGAGTATGCTGAACTTACCTCCTCCCGACTTTTCTGAGGGTTAGAGACTGGGATGGTCTTTTCTCACTCTCTTTACTCTCTTTCCCACTTGGGGGTTCTCTAGGGGCGACAGGCATGCCTATTGGGGGGGGGTGGGCCGTGGCCTTCCGCTGGTATGCAGGGTGGGGGGATGGGACGTGTTTTATGTTTTTCTTTGTTTCTATGGCCCTCTTTCTTTCTCTTCTCTTCCTCTACTTTTCTATTTCCCTCTTCATTTCTCTTTTGGGGTCGGGGTTCCGTGTTCCTTGACGGGTAATAGCTATCCTGGTCATAGATAAGCTTCGACTCCTTTCGTAGTTTTTCAAATTGAATTCGACAAAATCATAAAATTAAACCTTTCCTATCCTTTTACTGTGGTTCCAGGTTCCACGCGAAACTTATTGTTCAATAGACTGCTTTAACGAAGTTCTGCCTAATTGTATTCTTTCTTATCCTTTTACCGTATGTCATAGCGGCCGGCCCCGCGGGGTTGTAGGCAGACGCTGTGTATCGTGTTTTTTTTTTATTAATAAAGGTTTTCAAAAAAAAAAATAAATAAAAAATAAAAAAAAAAAATGGATTTATTGCAACTGCCTGAGGCTTCCTTTCATCGGGGCTACCCTTTGTGTTATTGAAATTTAGCGGCTTTGTCCGGCCGCGAAGGGAAGCCCACTGCTTGAAAAGCGGACCTGTGCTATCGCCGAGAGGGTGATGGCGCACATGGGAGACAGTGTCCTGAGACTCCACTACAAAGCAGGGCAGAGTAATTTAACGTGTCATTGACTTCAACCCACTGGGGTTTGAAGACTGTGTTAATTTTTTCTGCAAAGTTCGATGCACTCACTGGAGTTCAATTTCTTCGCACTACAGGTCCCAGAAGGCTGTTATGGCCACGCCCACTGGAGCAGGGCCCGTGAAGATAAAACAGTGCGAGGCAGCATTACGAACTTGATGCAGTTCCAGAGCCATTGAGAAAGGGAACCGAAGTCCCCGGAACGTGTCTGGCAAGAGTGGCAAGAGACACTTGGAAGCTTTTTGTTAACGTTGTACTTTGCTGGCAAGTCGAGCCTCAATAAAAACGATTTATTGCAACTGCCTGAGGCTTCCTTTCATCGGGGCTACCCTTTGTGTTGTTGAAATTTAGCCGCTTTGTCCGGCCGCGAAGGGAAGCCCGCTGCTTGAAAAGCGGACCTGTGCTATCGCCGAGAGGGTGATGGCGCACATGGGAGACAGTGTCCTGAGACTCCACTACAAAGCAGGGCAGAGTAATTTAACGTGTCATTGACTTCAACCCACTGGGGTTTTAAGACTGTGTTATTTTTTCTGCAAAGTTCGATGCACTCACTGGAGTTCAATTTCCTCGCACTACAGGTCCCAGAAGGCTGTTATGGCCACGCCCACTGGAGCAGGGCCCGTGAAGATAAAACAGTGCGAGGCAACATTACGAACTTGATGCAGTTCCAAAGCCATTGAGAAAGGGAACCGAAGTTCCCGAAACGCGTCTGGCAAGAGTGGCAAGAGACACTTGGAAGCTTTTTGTTCACGTTGTACTTTGCTGGCAAGTCGAGCCTCAATAAAATGGATTTATTGCAACTGCCTGAGGCTTCCTTTCATCGGGGCTACCCTTTGTGTTGTTGAAATTTAGCGGCTTCTTCCGGCCGCGAAGAGAAGCCCGCTGCTTGAAAAGCGGACCTGTGCTATCGCCGAGAGGGTGATGGCGCACATGGGAGACAGTGTCCTGAGACTCCACTACAAAGCAGGGCAGAGTAATTTAACGTGTCATTGACTTCAACCCACTGGGGTTTTAAGACTGTGTTAATTTTTTCTGCAAAGTTCGATGCACTCACTGGAGTTCAATTTCTTCGCACTACAGGTCCCAGAAGGCTGTTATGGCCATGCCCACTGGAGCAGGGCCCGTGAAGATAAAACAGTGCGAGGCAGCATTACAAACTTGATGCAGTTCCAAAGCCATGATAAAGGGAACCGAAGTTCCCGAAACGCGTCTGGCAAGAGTGGCAAGAGACACTTGGAAGCTTTTTGTTCACGTTGTACTTTGCTGGCAAGTCGAGCCTCAATAAAATTAATTTATTGCAACTGCCTGAGGCTTCCTTTCATCGGGGATACCCTTTGTGGTGTTGAAATTTAGCGCCTTTTTCCGGGCGCGAAGGGAAGCCCGCTGCTTGAAAAGGGGACCTGTGCTATCGCCGAGAGGGTGATGGCGCACATGGGAGACAGTGTCCTGAGACTCCACTACAAAGAAGGGCAGAGTAATTTAACGTGTCATTGACTTCAACCCACTGGGGTTTTAAGACTGTGTTAATTTTTTCTGCAAAGTTCGATACACTCACTGGAGTTCAATTTCTTCGCACTACAGGTCCCAGAAAGCTGTTATGGCCATGCCCACTGGAGCAGGGCCCGTGAGATAAAACAGTGCGAAGCAGCATTACGAACTTGATGCAGTTCCAAAGCCATTGAGAAAGGGAACCGAAGTTCCCGAAACGCGTCTGGCAAGAGTGGCAAGAGACACTTGGAAGCTTTTTGTTCACGTTGTACTTTGCTGGCAAGTCGAGCCTCAATAAAATGGATTTATTGCAACTGCCTGAGGCTTCCTTTCATCGGGGCTACCCTTTGTGTTATTGAAATTTAGCGGCTTTGTCCGGCCGCGAAGGGAAGCCCACTGCTTGAAAAGCGGACCTGTGCTATCGCCGAGAGGGTGATGGCGCACATGGGAGACAGTGTCCTGAGACTCCACTACAAAGCAGGGCAGAGTAATTTAACGTGTCATTGACTTCAACCCACTGGGGTTTGAAGACTGTGTTAATTTTTTCTGCAAAGTTCGATGCACTCACTGGAGTTCAATTTCTTCGCACTACAGGTCCCAGAAGGCTGTTATGGCCACGCCCACTGGAGCAGGGCCCGTGAAGATAAAACAGTGCGAGGCAGCATTACGAACTTGATGCAGTTCCAGAGCCATTGAGAAAGGGAACCGAAGTCCCCGGAACGTGTCTGGCAAGAGTGGCAAGAGACACTTGGAAGCTTTTTGTTAACGTTGTACTTTGCTGGCAAGTCGAGCCTCAATAAAAACGATTTATTGCAACTGCCTGAGGCTTCCTTTCATCGGGGATACCCTTTGTGGTGTTGAAATTTAGCGCCTTTTTCCGGGCGCGAAGGGAAGCCCGCTGCTTGAAAAGGGGACCTGTGCTATCGCCGAGAGGGTGATGGCGCACATGGGAGACAGTGTCCTGAGACTCCACTACAAAGAAGGGCAGAGTAATTTAACGTGTCATTGACTTCAACCCACTGGGGTTTTAAGACTGTGTTAATTTTTTCTGCAAAGTTCGATGCACTCACTGGAGTTCAATTTCTTCGCACTACAGGTCCCAGAAGGCTGTTATGGCCACGCTCACTGGAGCAGGGCCCGTGAAGATAAAACAGTGCGAGGCAGCATTACGACCTTGATGCAGTTCCAAAGCCATTGAGAAAGGGAACCGAAGTTCCCGAAACGCGTCTGGCAAGAGTGGCAAGAGACACTTGGAAGCTTTTTGTTCACGTTGTACTTTGCTGGCAAGTCGAGCCTCAATAAAATGGATTTATTGCAACTGCCTGAGGCTTCCTTTCATCGGACCTACCCTTTGTGTTGTTGAAATTTAGCGGCTTTGTCCGGCCGCAAAGGGAAGCCCGCTGCTTGAAAAGCGGACCTGTGCTATCGCCGAGAGGGTGATGACGCACATGGGAGACAGTGTCCTGAGACTCCACTACAAAGCAGGGCAGAGTAATTTAACGTGTCATTGACTTCAACCCACTTGGGTTTTAAGACTGTGTTCATTTTTTCTGCAAAGTTCGATGCACTCACTGGAGTTCAATTTCTTCGCACTACAGGTCCCAGAAGGCTGTAATGGCCACGCCCACTGGAGCAGGGCCCGTGAAGATAAAACAGTGCGAGGCAGCATTACGAACTTGATGCAGTTCCAAAGCCATTGAGAAAGGGAACCGAAGTTCCCGAAACGCGTCTGGCAAGAGTGGCAAGAGACACTTTGAAGCTTTTTGTTCACGTTGTACTTTTCTGGCAAGTCGAGCCTCAATAAAATTGATTTATTGCAACTGCCTGAGGCTTCCTTTCATCGGGGCTACCCTTTGTGTTGTTGAAATTTAGCGGCTTTGTCCAGCCGCGAAGGGAAGCCCGCTGCTTGAAAAGCGGACCTGTACTATCGCCAAGAGGGTGATGGCGCACATTGGAGACAGTGTCCTGAGACTCCACTACAAAGCAGGGCAGAGTAATTTAACGAGTCATTGACTTCAACCCACTGGGGTTTTAAGACTGTGTTAATTTTTTCTGCAAAGTTCGATGCACTCACTTGAGTTCAATTTCCTCGCACTACAGGTCCCAGAAGGCTGTTATGGCCACGCCCACTGGAGCAGGGCCCGTGAAGATAAAACAGTGCGAGGCAACATTACGAACTTGATGCAGTTCCAAAGCCATTGAGAAAGGGAACCGAAGTTCCCGAAACGCGTCTGGCAAGAGTGGCAAGAGACACTTGGAAGCTTTTTGTTCACGTTGTACTTTGCTGGCAAGTCGAGCCTCAATAAAATGGATTTATTGCAACTGCCTGAGGCTTCCTTTCATCGGGGCTACCCTTTGTGTTGTTGAAATTTAGCGGCTTCTTCCGGCCGCGAAGAGAAGCCCGCTGCTTGAAAAGCGGACCTGTGCTATCGCCGAGAGGGTGATGGCGCACATGGGAGACAGTGTCCCGAGACTCCACTACAAAGCAGGGCAGAGTAATTTAACGTGTCATTGACTTCAACCCACTGGGGTTTTAAGACTGTGTTAATTTTTTCTGCAAAGTTCGATGCACTCACTGGAGTTCAATTTCTTCGCACTACAGGTCCCAGAAGGCTGTTATGGCCACGCCCACTGGAGCAGGGCCCGTGAAGATAAAACAGTGCGAGGCAGCATTACAAACTTGATGCAGTTCCAAAGCCATGATAAAGGGAACCGAAGTTCCCGAAACGCGTCTGGCAAGAGTGGCAAGAGACACTTGGAAGCTTTTTGTTCACGTTGTACTTTGCTGGCAAGTCGAGCCTCAATAAAATGGATTTATTGCAACTGCCTGAGGCTTCCTTTCATCGGGGCTACCCTTTGTGTTGTTGAAATTTAGCGGCTTTGTCCGGCCGCGAAGGGAAGCCCGCTGCTTGAAAAGCGGACCTGTGCTATCGCCGAGAGGGTGATGGCGCACATGGCAGACAGTGTCCTGAGACTCCACTACAAAGCAGGGCAGAGTAATTTAACGTGTCATTGACTTCAACCCACTGGGGTTTTAAGACTGTGTTAATTTTTTCTGCAAAGTTCGATGCACTCACTGGAGTTCAATTTCTTCGCACTACAGGTCCCAGAAGGCTGTTATGGCCATGCCCACTGAAGCAGGGCCCGTGAAGATAAAACAGTGCGAGGCAGCATTACGAACTTGATGCAGTTCCAAAGCCATTGAGAAAGGGAACCGAAGTTCCCGAAACGCGTCTGACAAGAGTGGCAAGAGACACTTGGAAGCTTTTTGTTCACGTTGTACTTTGCTGGCAAGTCGAGCCTCAATAAAATGGATTTATTGCAACTGCCTGAGGCTTCCTTTCATCGGGGATACCCTTTGTGGTGTTGAAATTTAGCGGCTTTTTCTGGGCGCGAAGGGAAGCCCGCTGCTTGAAAAGGGGACCTGTGCTATCGCCGAGAGGGTGATGGCGCACATGGGAGACAGTGTCCTGAGACTCCACTACAAAGAAGGGCAGAGTAATTTAACGTGTCATTGACTTCAACCCACTGGGGTTTTAAGACTGTGTTAATTTTTTCTGCAAAGTTCGATGCACTCACTGGAGTTCAATTTCTTCGCACTACAGGTCCCAGAAGGCTGTTATGGCCACGCCCACTGGAGCAGGGCCCGTGAAGATGAAACAGTGCGAGGCAGCATTACGAACTTGATGCAGTTCCAAAGCCATTGAGAAAGGGAACCGAAGTTCCCGAAACGCGTCTGGCAAGAGTGGCAAGAGACACTTGGAAGCTTTTTGTTCACGTTGTACTTTGCTGGCAAGTCGAGCCTCAATAAAATGGATTTATTGCAACTGCCTGAGGCTTCCTTTCATCGGGGCTACCCTTTGTGTTATTGAAATTTAGCGGCTTTGTCCGGCCGCGAAGGGAAGCCCACTGCTTGAAAAGCGGACCTGTGCTATCGCCGAGAGGGTGATGGCGCACATGGGAGACAGTGTCCTGAGACTCCACTACAAAGCAGGGCAGAGTAATTTAACGTGTCATTGACTTCAACCCACTGGGGTTTGAAGACTGTGTTAATTTTTTCTGCAAAGTTCGATGCACTCACTGGAGTTCAATTTCTTCGCACTACAGGTCCCAGAAGGCTGTTATGGCCACGCCCACTGGAGCAGGGCCCGTGAAGATAAAACAGTGCGAGGCAGCATTACGAACTTGATGCAGTTCCAGAGCCATTGAGAAAGGGAACCG
Source organism: Lissotriton vulgaris (assembly GCF_964263255.1). NCBI lineage: Eukaryota > Metazoa > Chordata > Amphibia > Caudata > Salamandridae > Lissotriton > Lissotriton vulgaris. The sequence continues at coordinate 112,197 of NW_028250536.1, read as the reverse complement.
AAGTCCCCGGAACGTGTCTGGCAAGAGTGGCAAGAGACACTTGGAAGCTTTTTGTTAACGTTGTACTTTGCTGGCAAGTCGAGCCTCAATAAAAACGATTTATTGCAACTGCCTGAGGCTTCCTTTCATCGGGGCTACCCTTTGTGTTGTTGAAATTTAGCGGCTTTGTCCGGCCGCGAAGGGAAGCCTGCTGCTTGAAAAGCGGACCTGTGCTATCGCCGAGAGGGTGATGGCGCACATGGGAGACAGTGTCCTGAGACTCCACTACAAAGCAGGGCAGAGTAATTTAACGTGTCATTGACTTCAACCCACTGGGGTTTTAAGACTGTGTTAATTTTTTCTGCAAAGTTCGATGCACTCACTGGAGTTCAATTTCCTTGCACTACAGGTCCCAGAAGGCTGTTATGGCCACGCCCACTGGAGCAGGGCCCGTGAAGATAAAACAGTGCGAGGCAACATTACGAACTTGATGCAGTTCCAAAGCCATTGAGAAAGGGAACCGAAGTTTCCGAAACGCGTCTGGCAAGAGTGGCAAGAGACACTTGGAAGCTTTTTGTTCACGTTGTACTTTGCTGGCAAGTCGAGCCTCAATAAAATGGATTTATTGCAACTGCCTGAGGCTTCCTTTCATCGGGGCTACCCTTTGTGTTATTGAAATTTAGCGGCTTTGTCCGGCCGCGAAGGGAAGCCCACTGCTTGAAAAGCGGACCTGTGCTATCGCCGAGAGGGTGATGGCGCACATGGGAGACAGTGTCCTGAGACTCCACTACAAAGCAGGGCAGAGTAATTTAACGTGTCATTGACTTCAACCCACTGGGGTTTTAAGACTGTGTTAATTTTTTCTGCAAAGTTCGATGCACTCACTGGAGTTCAATTTCTTCGCACTACAGGTCCCAGAAGGCTGTTATGGCCACGCCCACTGGAGCAGGGCCCGTGAAGATAAAACAGTGCGAGGCAGCATTACAAACTTGATGCAGTTCCAAAGCCATGATAAAGGGAACCGAAGTTCCCGAAACGCGTCTGGCAAGAGTGGCAAGAGACACTTGGAAGCTTTTTGTTCACGTTGTACTTTGCTGGCAAGTCGAGCCTCAATAAAATGGATTTATTGCAACTGCCTGAGGCTTCCTTTCATCGGGGATACCCTTTGTGGTGTTGAAATTTAGCGCCTTTTTCCGGGCGCGAAGGGAAGCCCGCTGCTTGAAAAGGGGACCTGTGCTATCGCCGAGAGGGTGATGGCGCACATGGGAGACAGTGTCCTGAGACTCCACTACAAAGAAGGGCAGAGTAATTTAACGTGTCATTGACTTCAACCCACTGGGGTTTTAAGACTGTGTTAATTTTTTCTGCAAAGTTCGATGCACTCACTGGAGTTCAATTTCTTCGCACTACAGGTCCCAGAAGGCTGTTTTGGCCATGCCCACTGGAGCAGGGCCCGTGAGATAAAACAGTGCGAAGCAGCATTACGAACTTGATGCAGTTCCAAAGCCATTGAGAAAGGGAACCGAAGTTCCCGAAACGCGTCTGGCAAGAGTGGCAAGAGACACTTGGAAGCTTTTTGTTCACGTTGTACTTTGCTGGCAAGTCGAGCCTCAATAAAATGGATTTATTGCAACTGCCTGAGGCTTCCTTTCATCGGGGCTACCCTTTGTGTTATTGAAATTTAGCGGCTTTGTCCGGCCGCGAAGGGAAGCCCACTGCTTGAAAAGCGGACCTGTGCTATCGCCGAGAGGGTGATGGCGCACATGGGAGACAGTGTCCTGAGACTCCACTACAAAGCAGGGCAGAGTAATTTAACGTGTCATTGACTTCAACCCACTGGGGTTTGAAGACTGCGTTAATTTTTTCTGCAAAGTTCGATGCACTCACTGGAGTTCAATTTCTTCGCACTACAGGTCCCAGAAGGCTGTTATGGCCACGCCCACTGGAGCAGGGCCCGTGAAGATAAAACAGTGCGAGGCAGCATTACGAACTTGATGCAGTTCCAGAGCCATTGAGAAAGGGAACCGAAGTCCCCGGAACGTGTCTGGCAAGAGTGGCAAGAGACACTTGGAAGCTTTTTGTTAACGTTGTACTTTGCTGGCAAGTCGAGCCTCAATAAAAACGATTTATTGCAACTGCCTGAGGCTTCCTTTCATCGGGGCTACCCTTTGTGTTGTTGAAATTTAGCCGCTTTGTCCGGCCGCGAAGGGAAGCCCGCTGCTTGAAAAGCGGACCTGTGCTATCGCCGAGAGGGTGATGGCGCACATGGGAGACAGTGTCCTGAGACTCCACTACAAAGCAGGGCAGAGTAATTTAACGTGTCATTGACTTCAACCCACTGGGGTTTTAAGACTGTGTTATTTTTTCTGCAAAGTTCGATGCACTCACTGGAGTTCAATTTCCTCGCACTACAGGTCCCAGAAGGCTGTTATGGCCACGCCCACTGGAGCAGGGCCCGTGAAGATAAAACAGTGCCAGGCAACATTACGAACTTGATGCAGTTCCAAAGCCATTGAGAAAGGAAACCGAAGTTCCCGAAACGCGTCTGGCAAGAGTGGCAAGAGACACTTGGAAGCTTTTTGTTCACGTTGTACTTTGCTGGCAAGTCGAGCCTCAATAAAATGGATTTATTGCAACTGCCTGAGGCTTCCTTTCATCGGGGCTACCCTTTGTGTTGTTGAAATTTAGCGGCTTCTTCCGGCCGCGAAGAGAAGCCCGCTGCTTGAAAAGCGGACCTGTGCTATCGCCGAGAGGGTGATGGCGCACATGGGAGACAGTGTCCTGAGACTCCACTACAAAGCAGGGCAGAGTAATTTAACGTGTCATTGACTTCAACCCACTGGGGTTTTAAGACTGTGTTAATTTTTTCTGCAAAGTTCGATGCACTCACTGGAGTTCAATTTCTTCGCACTACAGGTCCCAGAAGGCTGTTATGGCCATGCCCACTGAAGCAGGGCCCGTGAAGATAAAACAGTGCGAGGCAGCATTACGAACTTGATGCAGTTCCAAAGCCATTGAGAAAGGGAACCGAAGTTCCCGAAACACGTCTGGCAAGAGTGGCAAGAGACACTTGGAAGCTTTTTGTTCACGTTGTACTTTGCTGGCAAGTCGAGCCTCAATAAAATGGATTTATTGCAACTGCCTGAGGCTTCCTTTCATCGGGGCTACCCTTTGTGTTATTGAAATTTAGCGGCTTTGTCCGGCCGCGAAGGGAAGCCCACTGCTTGAAAAGCGGACCTGTGCTATCGCCGAGAGGGTGATGGCGCACATGGGAGACAGTGTCCTGAGACTCCACTACAAAGCAGGGCAGAGTAATTTAACGTGTCATTGACTTCAACCCACTGGGGTTTGAAGACTGTGTTAATTTTTTCTGCAAAGTTCGATGCACTCACTGGAGTTCAATTTCTTCGCACTACAGGTCCCAGAAGGCTGTTATGGCCACGCCCACTGGAGCAGGGCCCGTGAAGATAAAACAGTGCGAGGCAGCATTAAGAACTTGATGCAGTTCCAGAGCCATTGAGAAAGGGAACCGAAGTCCCCGGAACGTGTCTGGCAAGAGTGGCAAGAGACACTTGGAAGCTTTTTGTTAACGTTGTACTTTGCTGGCAAGTCGAGCCTCAATAAAAACGATTTATTGCAACTGCCTGAGGCTTCCTTTCATCGGGGCTACCCTTAGTGTTGTTGAAATTTAGCGGCTTTGTCCGGCCGCGAAGGGAAGCCCGCTGCTTGAAAAGCGGACCTGTGCTATCGCCGAGAGGGTGATGGCGCACATGGGAGACAGTGTCCTGAGACTCCACTACAAAGCAGGGCAGAGTAATTTAACGTGTCATTGACTTCAACCCACTGGGGTTTTAAGACTGTGTTAATTTTTTCTGCAAAGTTCGATGCACTCACTGGAGTTCAATTTCCTTGCACTACAGGTCCCAGAAGGCTGTTATGGTCACGCCCACTGGAGCAGGGCCCGTGAAGATAAAACAGTGCGAGGCAACATTACGAACTTGATGCAGTTCCAAAGCCATTGAGAAAGGGAACCGAAGTTCCCGAAACGCGTCTGGCAAGAGTGGCAAGAGACACTTGGAAGCTTTTTGTTCACGTTGTACTTTGCTGGCAAGTCGAGCCTCAATAAAATGGATTTATTGCAACTGCCTGAGGCTTCCTTTCATCGGGGCTACCCTTTGTGTTGTTGAAATTTAGCGGCTTCTTCCGGCCGCGAAGAGAAGCCCGCTGCTTGAAAAGCGGACCTGTGCTATCGCCGAGAGGGTGATGGCGCACATGGGAGACAGTGTCCTGAGACTCCACTACAAAGCAGGGCAGAGTAATTTAACGTGTCATTGACTTCAACCCACTGGGGTTTTAAGACTGTGTTAATTTTTTCTGCAAAGTTCGATGCACTCACTGGAGTTCAATTTCTTCGCACTACAGGTCCCAGAAGGCTGTTATGGCCACGCCCACTGGAGCAGGGCCCGTGAAGATAAAACAGTGCGAGGCAGCATTACGAACTTAATGCAGTTCCAAAGCCATTGAGAAAGGGAACCGAAGTTCCCGAAACGCGTCTGGCAAGAGTGGCAAGAGACACTTGGAAGCTTTTTGTTCACGTTGTACTTTGCTGGCAAGTCGAGCCTCAATAAAATGGATTTATTGCAACTGCCTGAGGCTTCCTTTCATCGGGGATACCCTTTGTGTTATTGAAATTTAACGGCTTTGTCCGGCCGCGAAGGGAAGCCCACTGCTTGAAAAGCGGACCTGTGCTATCGCCGAGAGGGTGATGGCGCACATGGGAGACAGTGTCCTGAGACTCCACTACAAAGCAGGGCAGAGTAATTTAACGTGTCATTGACTTCAACCCACTGGGGTTTGAAGACTGTGTTAATTTTTTCTGCAAAGTTCGATGCACTCACTGGAGTTCAATTTCTTCGCAAAACAGGTCCCAGAAGGCTGTTATGGCCACGCCCACTGGAGCAGGGCCCGTGAAGATAAAACAGTGCGAGGCAGCATTACGAACTTGATGCAGTTCCAGAGCCATTGAGAAAGGGAACCGAAGTCCCCGGAACGTGTCTGGCAAGAGTGGCAAGAGACACTTGGAAGCTTTTTGTTAACGTTGTACTTTGCTGGCAAGTCGAGCCTCAATAAAAACGATTTATTGCAACTGCCTGAGGCTTCCTTTCATCGGGGCTACCCTTTGTGTTGTTGAAATTTAGCCGCTTTGTCCGGCCGCGAAGGGAAGCCCGCTGCTTGAAAAGCGGACCTGTGCTATCGCCGAGAGGGTGATGGCGCACATGGGAGACAGTGTCCTGAGACTCCACTACAAAGCAGGGCAGAGTAATTTAACGTGTCATTGACTTCAACCCACTGGGGTTTTAAGACTGTGTTATTTTTTCTGCAAAGTTCGATGCACTCACTGGAGTTCAATTTCCTCGCACTACAGGTCCCAGAAGGCTGTTATGGCCACGCCCACTGGAGCAGGGCCCGTGAAGATAAAACAGTGCGAGGCAACATTACGAACTTGATGCAGTTCCAAAGCCATTGAGAAAGGGAACCGAAGTTCCGGAAACGCGTCTGGCAAGAGTGGCAAGAGACACTTGGAAGCTTTTTGTTCACGTTGTACTTTGCTGGCAAGTCGAGCCTCAATAAAATGGATTTATTGCAACTGCCTGAGGCTTCCTTTCATCGGGGCTACCCTTTGTGTTGTTGAAATTTAGCGGCTTCTTCCGGCCGCGAAGAGAAGCCCGCTGCTTGAAAAGCGGACCTGTGCTATCGCCGAGAGGGTGATGGCGCACATGGGAGACAGTGTCCTGAGACTCCACTACAAAGCAGGGCAGAGTAATTTAACGTGTCATTGACTTCAACCCACTGGGGTTTTAAGACTGTGTTAATTTTTTCTGCAAAGTTCGATGCACTCACTGGAGTTCAATTTCTTCGCACTACAGGTCCCAGAAGGCTGTTATGGCCATGCCCACTGGAGCAGGGCCCGTGAAGATAAAACAGTGCGAGGCAGCATTACAAACTTGATGCAGTTCCAAAGCCATGATAAAGGGAACCGAAGTTCCCGAAACGCGTCTGGCAAGAGTGGCAAGAGACACTTGGAAGCTTTTTGTTCACGTTGTACTTTGCTGGCAAGTCGAGCCTCAATAAAATTAATTTATTGCAACTGCCTGAGGCTTCCTTTCATCGGGGATACCCTTTGTGGTGTTGAAATTTAGCGCCTTTTTCCGGGCGCGAAGGGAAGCCCGCTGCTTGAAAAGGGGACCTGTGCGATCGACGAGAGGGTGATGGCGCACATGGGAGACAGTGTCCTGAGACTCCACTACAAAGAAGGGCAGAGTAATTTAACGTGTCATTGACTTCAACCCACTGGGGTTTTAAGACTGTGTTAATTTTTTCTGCAAAGTTCGATGCACTCACTGGAGTTCAATTTCTTCGCACTACAGGTCCCAGAAGGCTGTTATGGCCACGCTCACTGGAGCAGGGCCCGTGAAGATAAAACAGTGCGAGGCAGCATTACGACCTTGATGCAGTTCCAAAGCCATTGAGAAAGGGAACCGAAGTTCCCGAAACGCGTCTGGCAAGAGTGGCAAGAGACACTTGGAAGCTTTTTGTTCACGTTGTACTTTGCTGGCAAGTCGAGCCTCAATAAAATGGATTTATTGCAACTGCCTGAGGCTTCCTTTCATCGGACCTACCCTTTGTGTTGTTGAAATTTAGCGGCTTTGTCCGGCCGCAAAGGGAAGCCCGCTGCTTGAAAAGCGGACCTGTACTATCGCCAAGAGGGTGATGGCGCACATTGGAGACAGTGTCCTGAGACTCCACTACAAAGCAGGGCAGAGTAATTTAACGAGTCATTGACTTCAACCCACTGGGGTTTTAAGACTGTGTTAATTTTTTCTGCAAAGTTCGATGCACTCACTGGAGTTCAATTTCCTCGCACTACAGGTCCCAGAAGGCTGTTATGGCCACGCCCACTGGAGCAGGGCCCGTGAAGATAAAACAGTGCGAGGCAATATTACGAACTTGATGCAGTTCCAAAGCCATTGAGAAAGGGAACCGAAGTTCCCGAAACGCGTCTGGCAAGAGTGGCAAGAGACACTTGGAAGCTTTTTGTTCACGTTGTACTTTGCTGGCAAGTCGAGCCTCAATAAAATGGATTTATTGCAACTGCCTGAGGCTTCCTTTCATCGGGGCTACCCTTTGTGTTGTTGAAATTTAGCGGCTTCTTCCGGCCGCGAAGAGAAGCCCGCTGCTTGAAAAGCGGACCTGTGCTATCGCCGAGAGGGTGATGGCGCACATGGGAGACAGTGTCCTGAGACTCCACTACAAAGCAGGGCAGAGTAATTTAACGTGTCATTGACTTCAACCCACTGGGGTTTTAAGACTGTGTTAATTTTTTCTGCAAAGTTCGATGCACTCACTGGAGTTCAATTTCTTCGCACTACAGGTCCCAGAAGGCTGTTATGGCCACGCCCACTGGAGCAGGGCCCGTGAAGATAAAACAGTGCGAGGCAGCATTACAAACTTGATGCAGTTCCAAAGCCATGATAAAGGGAACCGAAGTTCCCGAAACGCGTCTGGCAAGAGTGGCAAGAGACACTTGGAAGCTTTTTGTTCACGTTGTACTTTGCTGGCAAGTCGAGCCTCAATAAAATGGATTTATTGCAACTGCCTGAGGCTTCCTTTCATCGGGGCTACCCTTTGTGTTGTTGAAATTTAGCGGCTTTGTCCGGCCGCGAAGGGAAGCCCGCTGCTTGAAAAGCGGACCTGTGCTATCACCGAGAGGGTGATGGCGCACATGGCAGACAGTGTCCTGAGACTCCACTACAAAGCAGGGCAGAGTAATTTAACGTGTCATTGACTTCAACCCACTGGGGTTTTAAGACTGTGTTAATTTTTTCTGCAAAGTTCGATGCACTCACTGGAGTTCAATTTCTTCGCACTACAGGTCCCAGAAGGCTGTTATGGCCATGCCCACTGAAGCAGGGCCCGTGAAGATAAAACAGTGCGAGGCAGCATTACGAACTTGATGCAGTTCCAAAGCCATTGAGAAAGGGAACCGAAGTTCCCGAAACGCGTCTGACAAGAGTGGCAAGAGACACTTGGAAGCTTTTTGTTCACGTTGTACTTTGCTGGCAAGTCGAGCCTCAATAAAATGGATTTATTGCAACTGCCTGAGGCTTCCTTTCATCGGGGATACCCTTTGTGGTGTTGAAATTTAGCGGCTTTTTCTGGGCGCGAAGGGAAGCCCGCTGCTTGAAAAGGGGACCTGTGCTATCGCCGAGAGGGTGATGGCGCACATGGGAGACAGTGTCCTGAGACTCCACTACAAAGAAGGGCAGAGTAATTTAACGTGTCATTGACTTCAACCCACTGGGGTTTTAAGACTGTGTTAATTTTTTCTGCAAAGTTCGATGCACTCACTGGAGTTCAATTTCTTCGCACTACAGGTCCCAGAAGGCTGTTATGGCCACACCCACTGGAGCAGGGCCCGTGAAGATGAAACAGTGCGAGGCAGCATTACGAACTTGATGCAGTTCCAAAGCCATTGAGAAAGGGAACCGAAGTTCCCGAAACGCGTCTGGCAAGAGTGGCAAGAGACACTTGGAAGCTTTTTGTTCACGTTGTACTTTGCTGGCAAGTCGAGCCTCAATAAAATGGATTTATTGCAACTGCCTGAGGCTTCCTTTCATCGGGGCTACCCTTTGTGTTATTGAAATTTAGCGGCTTTGTCCGGCCGCGAAGGGAAGCCCACTGCTTGAAAAGCGGACCTGTGCTATCGCCGAGAGGGTGATGGCGCACATGGGAGACAGTGTCCTGAGACTCCACTACAAAGCAGGGCAGAGTAATTTAACGTGTCATTGACTTCAACCCACTTGGGTTTTAAGACTGTGTTCATTTTTTCTGCAAAGTTCGATGCACTCACTGGAGTTCAATTTCTTCGCACTACAGGTCCCAGAAGGCTGTAATGGCCACGCCCACTGGAGCAGGGCCCGTGAAGATAAAACAGTGCGAGGCAGCATTACGAACTTGATGCAGTTCCAAAGCCATTGAGAAAGGGAACCGAAGTTCCCGAAACGTGTCTGGCAAGAGTGGCAAGAGACACTTTGAAGCTTTTTGTTCACGTTGTACTTTTCTGGCAAGTCGAGCCTCAATAAAATGGATTTATTGCAACTGCCTGAGGCTTCCTTTCATCGGGGCTACCCTTTGTGTTGTTGAAATTTAGCGGCTTTGTCCAGCCGCGAAGGGAAGCCCGCTGCTTGAAAAGCGGACCTGTACTATCGCCGAGAGGGTGATGGCGCACATTGGAGACAGTGTCCTGAGACTCCACTACAAAGCAGGGCAGAGTAATTTAACGAGTCATTGACTTCAACCCACTGGGGTTTTAAGACTGTGTTAATTTTTTCTGCAAAGTTCGATGCACTCACTTGAGTTCAATTTCCTCGCACTACAGGTCCCAGAAGGCTGTTATGGCCACGCCCACTGGAGCAGGGCCCGTGAAGATAAAACAGTGCGAGGCAACATTACGAACTTGATGCAGTTCCAAAGCCATTGAGAAAGGGAACCGAAGTTCCCGAAACGCGTCTGGCAAGAGTGGCAACAGACACTTGGAAGCTTTTTGTTCACGTTGTACTTTGCTGGCAAGTCGAGCCTCAATAAAATGGATTTATTGCAACTGCCTGAGGCTTCCTTTCATCGGGGCTACCCTTTGTGTTGTTGAAATTTAGCGGCTTCTTCCGGCCGCGAAGAGAAGCCCGCTGCTTGAAAAGCGGACCTGTGCTATCGCCGAGAGGTTGATGGCGCACATGGGAGACAGTGTCCTGAGACTCCACTACAAAGCAGGGCAGAGTAATTTAACGTGTCATTGACTTCAACCCACTGGGGTTTTAAGACTGTGTTAATTTTTTCTGCAAAGTTCGATGCACTCACTGGAGTTCAATTTCTTCGCACTACAGGTCCCAGAAGGCTGTTATGGCCACGCCCACTGGAGCAGGGCCCGTGAAGATAAAACAGTGCGAGGCAGCATTACAAACTTGATGCAGTTCCAAAGCCATGATAAAGGGAACCGAAGTTCCCGCAACGCGTCTGGCAAGAGTGGCAAGAGACACTTGGAAGCTTTTTGTTCACGTTGTACTTTGCTGGCAAGTCGAGCCTCAATAAAATGGATTTATTGCAACTGCCTGAGGCTTCCTTTCATCGGGGCTACCCTTTGTGTTGTTGAAATTTAGCGGCTTTGTCCGGCCGCGAAGGGAAGCCCGCTGCTTGAAAAGCGGACCTGTGCTATCGCCGAGAGGGTGATGGCGCACATGGCAGACAGTGTCCTGAGACTCCACTACAAAGCAGGGCAGAGTAATTTAACGTGTCATTGACTTCAACCCACTGGGGTTTTAAGACTGTGTTAATTTTTTCTGCAAAGTTCGATGCACTCACTGGAGTTCAATTTCTTCGCACTACAGGTCCCAGAAGGCTGTTATGGCCATGCCCACTGAAGCAGGGCCCGTGAAGATAAAACAGTGCGAGGCAGCATTACGAACTTGATGCAGTTCCAAAGCCATTGAGAAAGGGAACCGAAGTTCCCGAAACACGTCTGGCAAGAGTGGCAAGAGACACTTGGAAGCTTTTTGTTCACGTTGTACTTTGCTGGCAAGTCGAGCCTCAATAAAATGGATTTATTGCAACTGCCTGAGGCTTCCTTTCATCGGGGCTACCCTTTGTGTTATTGAAATTTAGCGGCTTTGTCCGGCCGCGAAGGGAAGCCCACTGCTTGAAAAGCGGACCTGTGCTATCGCCGAGAGGGTGATGGCGCACATGGGAGACAGTGTCCTGAGACTCCACTACAAAGCAGGGCAGAGTAATTTAACGTGTCATTGACTTCAACCCACTGGGGTTTGAAGACTGTGTTAATTTTTTCTGCAAAGTTCGATGCACTCACTGGAGTTCAATTTCTTCGCACTACAGGTCCCAGAAGGCTGTTATGGCCACGCCCACTGGAGCAGGGCCCGTGAAGATAAAACAGTGCGAGGCAGCATTAAGAACTTGATGCAGTTCCAGAGCCATTGAGAAAGGGAACCGAAGTCCCCGGAACGTGTCTGGCAAGAGTGGCAAGAGACACTTGGAAGCTTTTTGTTAACGTTGTACTTTGCTGGCAAGTAGAGCCTCAATAAAAACGATTTATTGCAACTGCCTGAGGCTTCCTTTCATCGGGGCTACCCTTTGTGTTGTTGAAATTTAGCGGCTTTGTCCGGCCGCGAAGGGAAGCCCGCTGCTTGAAAAGCGGACCTGTGCTATCGCCGAGAGGGTGATGGCGCACATGGGAGACAGTGTCCTGAGACTCCACTACAAAGCAGGGCAGAGTAATTTAACGTGTCATTGACTTCAACCCACTGGGGTTTTAAGACTGTGTTAATTTTTTCTGCAAAGTTCGATGCACTCACTGGAGTTCAATTTCCTTGCACTACAGGTCCCAGAAGGCTGTTATGGCCACGCCCACTGGAGCAGGGCCCGTGAAGATAAAACAGTGCGAGGCAACATTACGAACTTGATGCAGTTCCAAAGCCATTGAGAAAGGGAACCGAAGTTCCCGAAACGCGTCTGGCAAGAGTGGCAAGAGACACTTGGAAGCTTTTTGTTCACGTTGTACTTTGCTGGCAAGTCGAGCCTCAATAAAATGGATTTATTGCAACTGCCTGAGGCTTCCTTTCATCGGGGCTACCCTTTGTGTTGTTGAAATTTAGCGGCTTCTTCCGGCCGCGAAGAGAAGCCCGCTGCTTGAAAAGCGGACCTGTGCTATCGCCGAGAGGGTGATGGCGCACATGGGAGACAGTGTCCTGAGACTCCACTACAAAGCAGGGCAGAGTAATTTAACGTGTCATTGACTTCAACCCACTGGGGTTTTAAGACTGTGTTAATTTTTTCTGCAAAGTTCGATGCACTCACTGGAGTTCAATTTCTTCGCACTACAGGTCCCAGAAGGCTGTTATGGCCACGCCCACTGGAGCAGGGCCCGTGAAGATAAAACAGTGCGAGGCAGCATTACAAACTTGATGCAGTTCCAAAGCCATGATAAAGGGAACCGAAGTTCCCGAAACGCGTCTGGCAAGAGTGGCAAGAGACACTTGGAAGCTTTTTGTTCACGTTGTACTTTGCTGGCAAGTCGAGCCTCAATAAAATGGATTTATTGCAACTGCCTGAGGCTTCCTTTCATCGGGGATACCCTTTGTGGTGTTGAAATTTAGCGCCTTTTTCCGGGCGCGAAGGGAAGCCCGCTGCTTGAAAAGGGGACCTGTGCTATCGCCGAGAGGGTGATGGCGCACATGGGAGACAGTGTCCTGAGACTCCACTACAAAGAAGGGCAGAGTAATTTAACGTGTCATTGACTTCAACCCACTGGGGTTTTAAGACTGTGTTAATTTTTTCTGCAAAGTTCGATGCACTCACTGGAGTTCAATTTCTTCGCACTACAGGTCCCAGAAGGCTGTTATGGCCATGCCCACTGGAGCAGGGCCCGTGAGATAAAACAGTGCGAAGCAGCATTAAGAACTTGATGCAGTTCCAAAGCCATTGAGAAAGGGAACCGAAGTTCCCGAAACGCGTCTGGCAAGAGTGGCAAGAGACACTTGGAAGCTTTTTGTTCACGTTGTACTTTGCTGGCAAGTCGAGCCTCAATAAAATGGATTTTGGAGGAGGAGCCAAGATGGCCGACAGGACGGACGTGTAGGCTCCCGGCTCCGTGAGCCCCTTCTTCCCACTCCGGTATCCTGCTACTAATCCTGAAACACTGCCGCGGCGCCACGACCGCATTGCCGCGCTGACCACGGCTGCGTTCCTCCGAGGACTCCACTTGCTGTGTGGACGAAGTTACGGCAGCGAGAGCCACCCGCCATTGTATCCCCCTGGACCCTGCTCTGCTGGCCGCTGCGAGACGGCGGTGCACCCGGTGGACAGACGCGGGAGGCCCTGGGACTCCCGCCAGAATTGCTGCTGGTGAAGTGGGACGACGAGGACACCTCCTTTAATCGGGGATTTTCCGGACTTTGCTGCGGCGGGCGCTGGCGGGATGGGACCCCTACCCCTTTGTCTCCTGGAGTAACCTGGCTGGAGGGCTGGCTCGGCTCCGGCTGGCGGTGCCGCCTGCGCCGGGGGCTGCCTTCGGACTAGCGGCGAGGGGTCGCCTGCGGTCTGCCTCTCTGCTCTACGGTCTGCTCCCCTGCCGGCCCCCCCGCCTGCAGCATTTTGAATTTTGATCGTCTCTTTCCCCCCCCCTTTTGTCTCTGGATAGCGGCAGTAAAGATGGCTGTCCCGAGGGGAGGGGAGACGATCGCTTCTTTGTCCCCTGGCTACGCTGCCCTGCCTGCACTACTCTGTACCGAAGAACCGGGGACACCGACCCCAAGGCCATACTGTGTGGCCCCACAGCGGGCCCCGACTTGCGTGGATGTCCTGACGGCTCTCGAGGCTCTTGGTTCCGCATGTCGGCAGAATACCAGTGAGCTAAACCGCAAGTTGGATGAGGCGATATCTGCACCGGGACACCAGATGCTTGCAATTGTCCCTGGCCCGGATACAATGTTTCCGCTGGTGCCTGCCACGGAGTTGATGGTTTTTGGTGACAGTGTTGCTGATTTGCCTACCGACGCGAAGGGGGATACGTTGTTTCTCTCCCCCCTGCACTTTGATGCTCAGCCTCCGCCATTACTGTTTTCAATTGGACTGTTGGCATCCCGGCAGCTGGACTCCCTTGCCGCACGTGCAACTGGAACTTCATCCGTTCCTCAGTCGGTGGTACTTTTTCCCGTGTGTATTGAGAAGCCCCCCCTTTTCGTCAGTCATCCCCTTGTGGACCGGGATCCTGCATTTCTTTCTCCTGGGTTTTCTCCTCGTTGGGGACGGCCATCTTGTCCCTTTGTTCTGCCTTCAGCATGGTTCCTGCGGTGGCCATTTTCGGACGGACTGCAACGCTCAGGCCAGGGGTGATGTATCTGTGTGCTGACTTTGTTTGCCTGGCAGCCAGATATCGGGACCCTCGATCTAGCTTGAAACTTTTGATGGTGCATTGTTTTGACCAATATGGGGATGTACTTGGTGGGCGCAGCTGTTGATTTTTGCTTGAAAGATGGGGGTTCGGCGTGCGGGCGGGCCTGGTGTTTGTGCTGCAAGGGGGGTCCCTGCTGTGGTATTCTTAATTTGATTGGTCGCACTCTGATTGTGTCATTCCTTGCTGTGCAGAGGGACTATTCCCAGCAACAATTGCATTATACCTTGCCGGTCCCTGAGTTCGCTACTGTGTTATCAACTCCCACCGCCGGTGATGAGACCCGGGACGATTTGGACACATTTGGATGGCCGTCTACCTACTCTGCTTGTGATACTTTGTTTATCCCTCCGGGAACTGCGACTCTGTCTTCAACTATATTGAGACTGTGGTTTCTGATATGTGTTGACTCTGATCTGGGTTTGTAACGGCCATTTTGTCCCTGGGCATTTATTCATCATCGAGAACGGCCATTTTGCCTCTTTGTTCTCACTGGAACTGGCTATCCTCTTCTCTCTGACGCTTTCGGCTCCTCATGGGGGGCGGGTACGTGGGGCTGCCTAGGATTGGGTCCGGGCCGGGCGATTTCTCTACTGAAATGTACACATTGATGGGCGGGGACCGGAGTGGGACTGCTCCTAGTCCGATTTATTTGCGTATTTTGAAATGACTTTCCCTACCTACAGACTTGCTTGCTTCCTTTGTATTGCCGGTGATACCTGGGGTGGGGGATGTTTACGGGGCTGGTGGAGACCGGGAGTATGCTGAACTTACCTCCTCCCGACTTTTCTGAGGGTTAGAGACTGGGATGGTCTTTTCTCACTCTCTTTACTCTCTTTCCCACTTGGGGGTTCTCTAGGGGCGACAGGCATGCCTATTGGGGGGGGGTGGGCCGTGGCCTTCCGCTGGTATGCAGGGTGGGGGGATGGGACGTGTTTTATGTTTTTCTTTGTTTCTATGGCCCTCTTTCTTTCTCTTCTCTTCCTCTACTTTTCTATTTCCCTCTTCATTTCTCTTTTGGGGTCGGGGTTCCGTGTTCCTTGACGGGTAATAGCTATCCTGGTCATAGATAAGCTTCGACTCCTTTCGTAGTTTTTCAAATTGAATTCGACAAAATCATAAAATTAAACCTTTCCTATCCTTTTACTGTGGTTCCAGGTTCCACGCGAAACTTATTGTTGAATAGACTGCTTTAACGAAGTTCTGCCTAATTGTATTCTTTCTTATCCTTTTACCGTATGTCATAGCGGCCGGCCCCGCGGGGTTGTAGGCAGACGCTGTGTATCGTGTTTTTTTTTTATTAATAAAGGTTTTCAAAAAAAAAAATAAATAAAAATAAAAAAAAAAAAATGGATTTATTGCAACTGCCTGAGGCTTCCTTTCATCGGGGCTACCCTTTGTGTTATTGAAATTTAGCGGCTTTGTCCGGCCGCGAAGGGAAGCCCACTGCTTGAAAAGCGGACCTGTGCTATCGCCGAGAGGGTGATGGCGCACATGGGAGACAGTGTCCTGAGACTCCACTACAAAGCAGGGCAGAGTAATTTAACGTGTCATTGACTTCAACCCACTGGGGTTTGAAGACTGTGTTAATTTTTTCTGCAAAGTTCGATGCACTCACTGGAGTTCAATTTCTTCGCACTACAGGTCCCAGAAGGCTGTTATGGCCACGCCCACTGGAGCAGGGCCCGTGAAGATAAAACAGTGCGAGGCAGCATTACGAACTTGATGCAGTTCCAGAGCCATTGAGAAAGGGAACCGAAGTCCCCGGAACGTGTCTGGCAAGAGTGGCAAGAGACACTTGGAAGCTTTTTGTTAACGTTGTACTTTGCTGGCAAGTCGAGCCTCAATAAAAACGATTTATTGCAACTGCCTGAGGCTTCCTTTCATCGGGGCTACCCTTTGTGTTGTTGAAATTTAGCCGCTTTGTCCGGCCGCGAAGGGAAGCCCGCTGCTTGAAAAGCGGACCTGTGCTATCGCCGAGAGGGTGATGGCGCACATGGGAGACAGTGTCCTGAGACTCCACTACAAAGCAGGGCAGAGTAATTTAACGTGTCATTGACTTCAACCCACTGGGGTTTTAAGACTGTGTTATTTTTTCTGCAAAGTTCGATGCACTCACTGGAGTTCAATTTCCTCGCACTACAGGTCCCAGAAGGCTGTTATGGCCACGCCCACTGGAGCAGGGCCCGTGAAGATAAAACAGTGCGAGGCAACATTACGAACTTGATGCAGTTCCAAAGCCATTGAGAAAGGGAACCGAAGTTCCCGAAACGCGTCTGGCAAGAGTGGCAAGAGACACTTGGAAGCTTTTTGTTCACGTTGTACTTTGCTGGCAAGTCGAGCCTCAATAAAATGGATTTATTGCAACTGCCTGAGGCTTCCTTTCATCGGGGCTACCCTTTGTGTTGTTGAAATTTAGCGGCTTCTTCCGGCCGCGAAGAGAAGCCCGCTGCTTGAAAAGCGGACCTGTGCTATCGCCGAGAGGGTGATGGCGCACATGGGAGACAGTGTCCTGAGACTCCACTACAAAGCAGGGCAGAGTAATTTAACGTGTCATTGACTTCAACCCACTGGGGTTTTAAGACTGTGTTAATTTTTTCTGCAAAGTTCGATGCACTCACTGGAGTTCAATTTCTTCGCACTACAGGTCCCAGAAGGCTGTTATGGCCATGCCCACTGGAGCAGGGCCCGTGAAGATAAAACAGTGCGAGGCAGCATTACAAACTTGATGCAGTTCCAAAGCCATGATAAAGGGAACCGAAGTTCCCGAAACGCGTCTGGCAAGAGTGGCAAGAGACACTTGGAAGCTTTTTGTTCACGTTGTACTTTGCTGGCAAGTCGAGCCTCAATAAAATTAATTTATTGCAACTGCCTGAGGCTTCCTTTCATCGGGGATACCCTTTGTGGTGTTGAAATTTAGCGCCTTTTTCCGGGCGCGAAGGGAAGCCCGCTGCTTGAAAAGGGGACCTGTGCTATCGCCGAGAGGGTGATGGCGCACATGGGAGACAGTGTCCTGAGACTCCACTACAAAGAAGGGCAGAGTAATTTAACGTGTCATTGACTTCAACCCACTGGGGTTTTAAGACTGTGTTAATTTTTTCTGCAAAGTTCGATACACTCACTGGAGTTCAATTTCTTCGCACTACAGGTCCCAGAAGGCTGTTATGGCCATGCCCACTGGAGCAGGGCCCGTGAGATAAAACAGTGCGAAGCAGCATTACGAACTTGATGCAGTTCCAAAGCCATTGAGAAAGGGAACCGAAGTTCCCGAAACGCGTCTGGCAAGAGTGGCAAGAGACACTTGGAAGCTTTTTGTTCACGTTGTACTTTGCTGGCAAGTCGAGCCTCAATAAAATGGATTTATTGCAACTGCCTGAGGCTTCCTTTCATCGGGGCTACCCTTTGTGTTATTGAAATTTAGCGGCTTTGTCCGGCCGCGAAGGGAAGCCCACTGCTTGAAAAGCGGACCTGTGCTATCGCCGAGAGGGTGATGGCGCACATGGGAGACAGTGTCCTGAGACTCCACTACAAAGCAGGGCAGAGTAATTTAACGTGTCATTGACTTCAACCCACTGGGGTTTGAAGACTGTGTTAATTTTTTCTGCAAAGTTCGATGCACTCACTGGAGTTCAATTTCTTCGCACTACAGGTCCCAGAAGGCTGTTATGGCCACGCCCACTGGAGCAGGGCCCGTGAAGATAAAACAGTGCGAGGCAGCATTACGAACTTGATGCAGTTCCAGAGCCATTGAGAAAGGGAACCGAAGTCCCCGGAACGTGTCTGGCAAGAGTGGCAAGAGACACTTGGAAGCTTTTTGTTAACGTTGTACTTTGCTGGCAAGTCGAGCCTCAATAAAAACGATTTATTGCAACTGCCTGAGGCTTCCTTTCATCGGGGATACCCTTTGTGGTGTTGAAATTTAGCGCCTTTTTCCGGGCGCGAAGGGAAGCCCGCTGCTTGAAAAGGGGACCTGTGCTATCGCCGAGAGGGTGATGGCGCACATGGGAGACAGTGTCCTGAGACTCCACTACAAAGAAGGGCAGAGTAATTTAACGTGTCATTGACTTCAACCCACTGGGGTTTTAAGACTGTGTTAATTTTTTCTGCAAAGTTCGATGCACTCACTGGAGTTCAATTTCTTCGCACTACAGGTCCCAGAAGGCTGTTATGGCCACGCTCACTGGAGCAGGGCCCGTGAAGATAAAACAGTGCGAGGCAGCATTACGACCTTGATGCAGTTCCAAAGCCATTGAGAAAGGGAACCGAAGTTCCCGAAACGCGTCTGGCAAGAGTGGCAAGAGACACTTGGAAGCTTTTTGTTCACGTTGTACTTTGCTGGCAAGTCGAGCCTCAATAAAATGGATTTATTGCAACTGCCTGAGGCTTCCTTTCATCGGACCTACCCTTTGTGTTGTTGAAATTTAGCGGCTTTGTCCGGCCGCAAAGGGAAGCCCGCTGCTTGAAAAGCGGACCTGTGCTATCGCCGAGAGGGTGATGACGCACATGGGAGACAGTGTCCTGAGACTCCACTACAAAGCAGGGCAGAGTAATTTAACGTGTCATTGACTTCAACCCACTTGGGTTTTAAGACTGTGTTCATTTTTTCTGCAAAGTTCGATGCACTCACTGGAGTTCAATTTCTTCGCACTACAGGTCCCAGAAGGCTGTAATGGCCACGCCCACTGGAGCAGGGCCCGTGAAGATAAAACAGTGCGAGGCAGCATTACGAACTTGATGCAGTTCCAAAGCCATTGAGAAAGGGAACCGAAGTTCCCGAAACGCGTCTGGCAAGAGTGGCAAGAGACACTTTGAAGCTTTTTGTTCACGTTGTACTTTTCTGGCAAGTCGAGCCTCAATAAAATTGATTTATTGCAACTGCCTGAGGCTTCCTTTCATCGGGGCTACCCTTTGTGTTGTTGAAATTTAGCGGCTTTGTCCAGCCGCGAAGGGAAGCCCGCTGCTTGAAAAGCGGACCTGTACTATCGCCAAGAGGGTGATGGCGCACATTGGAGACAGTGTCCTGAGACTCCACTACAAAGCAGGGCAGAGTAATTTAACGAGTCATTGACTTCAACCCACTGGGGTTTTAAGACTGTGTTAATTTTTTCTGCAAAGTTCGATGCACTCACTTGAGTTCAATTTCCTCGCACTACAGGTCCCAGAAGGCTGTTATGGCCACGCCCACTGGAGCAGGGCCCGTGAAGATAAAACAGTGCGAGGCAACATTACGAACTTGATGCAGTTCCAAAGCCATTGAGAAAGGGAACCGAAGTTCCCGAAACGCGTCTGGCAAGAGTGGCAAGAGACACTTGGAAGCTTTTTGTTCACGTTGTACTTTGCTGGCAAGTCGAGCCTCAATAAAATGGATTTATTGCAACTGCCTGAGGCTTCCTTTCATCGGGGCTACCCTTTGTGTTGTTGAAATTTAGCGGCTTCTTCCGGCCGCGAAGAGAAGCCCGCTGCTTGAAAAGCGGACCTGTGCTATCGCCGAGAGGGTGATGGCGCACATGGGAGACAGTGTCCCGAGACTCCACTACAAAGCAGGGCAGAGTAATTTAACGTGTCATTGACTTCAACCCACTGGGGTTTTAAGACTGTGTTAATTTTTTCTGCAAAGTTCGATGCACTCACTGGAGTTCAATTTCTTCGCACTACAGGTCCCAGAAGGCTGTTATGGCCACGCCCACTGGAGCAGGGCCCGTGAAGATAAAACAGTGCGAGGCAGCATTACAAACTTGATGCAGTTCCAAAGCCATGATAAAGGGAACCGAAGTTCCCGAAACGCGTCTGGCAAGAGTGGCAAGAGACACTTGGAAGCTTTTTGTTCACGTTGTACTTTGCTGGCAAGTCGAGCCTCAATAAAATGGATTTATTGCAACTGCCTGAGGCTTCCTTTCATCGGGGCTACCCTTTGTGTTGTTGAAATTTAGCGGCTTTGTCCGGCCGCGAAGGGAAGCCCGCTGCTTGAAAAGCGGACCTGTGCTATCGCCGAGAGGGTGATGGCGCACATGGCAGACAGTGTCCTGAGACTCCACTACAAAGCAGGGCAGAGTAATTTAACGTGTCATTGACTTCAACCCACTGGGGTTTTAAGACTGTGTTAATTTTTTCTGCAAAGTTCGATGCACTCACTGGAGTTCAATTTCTTCGCACTACAGGTCCCAGAAGGCTGTTATGGCCATGCCCACTGAAGCAGGGCCCGTGAAGATAAAACAGTGCGAGGCAGCATTACGAACTTGATGCAGTTCCAAAGCCATTGAGAAAGGGAACCGAAGTTCCCGAAACGCGTCTGACAAGAGTGGCAAGAGACACTTGGAAGCTTTTTGTTCACGTTGTACTTTGCTGGCAAGTCGAGCCTCAATAAAATGGATTTATTGCAACTGCCTGAGGCTTCCTTTCATCGGGGATACCCTTTGTGGTGTTGAAATTTAGCGGCTTTTTCTGGGCGCGAAGGGAAGCCCGCTGCTTGAAAAGGGGACCTGTGCTATCGCCGAGAGGGTGATGGCGCACATGGGAGACAGTGTCCTGAGACTCCACTACAAAGAAGGGCAGAGTAATTTAACGTGTCATTGACTTCAACCCACTGGGGTTTTAAGACTGTGTTAATTTTTTCTGCAAAGTTCGATGCACTCACTGGAGTTCAATTTCTTCGCACTACAGGTCCCAGAAGGCTGTTATGGCCACGCCCACTGGAGCAGGGCCCGTGAAGATGAAACAGTGCGAGGCAGCATTACGAACTTGATGCAGTTCCAAAGCCATTGAGAAAGGGAACCGAAGTTCCCGAAACGCGTCTGGCAAGAGTGGCAAGAGACACTTGGAAGCTTTTTGTTCACGTTGTACTTTGCTGGCAAGTCGAGCCTCAATAAAATGGATTTATTGCAACTGCCTGAGGCTTCCTTTCATCGGGGCTACCCTTTGTGTTATTGAAATTTAGCGGCTTTGTCCGGCCGCGAAGGGAAGCCCACTGCTTGAAAAGCGGACCTGTGCTATCGCCGAGAGGGTGATGGCGCACATGGGAGACAGTGTCCTGAGACTCCACTACAAAGCAGGGCAGAGTAATTTAACGTGTCATTGACTTCAACCCACTGGGGTTTGAAGACTGTGTTAATTTTTTCTGCAAAGTTCGATGCACTCACTGGAGTTCAATTTCTTCGCACTACAGGTCCCAGAAGGCTGTTATGGCCACGCCCACTGGAGCAGGGCCCGTGAAGATAAAACAGTGCGAGGCAGCATTACGAACTTGATGCAGTTCCAGAGCCATTGAGAAAGGGAACCGAAGTCCCCGGAACGTGTCTGGCAAGAGTGGCAAGAGACACTTGGAAGCTTTTTGTTAACGTTGTACTTTGCTGGCAAGTCGAGCCTCAATAAAAACGATTTATTGCAACTGCCTGAGGCTTCCTTTCATCGGGGCTACCCTTTGTGTTGTTGAAATTTAGCGGCTTTGTCCGGCCGCGAAGGGAAGCCTGCTGCTTGAAAAGCGGACCTGTGCTATCGCCGAGAGGGTGATGGCGCACATGGGAGACAGTGTCCTGAGACTCCACTACAAAGCAGGGCAGAGTAATTTAACGTGTCATTGACTTCAACCCACTGGGGTTTTAAGACTGTGTTAATTTTTTCTGCAAAGTTCGATGCACTCACTGGAGTTCAATTTCCTTGCACTACAGGTCCCAGAAGGCTGTTATGGCCACGCCCACTGGAGCAGGGCCCGTGAAGATAAAACAGTGCGAGGCAGCATTACGAACTTGATGCAGTTCCAGAGCCATTGAGAAAGGGAACCGAAGTCCCCGGAACGTGTCTGGCAAGAGTGGCAAGAGACACTTGGAAGCTTTTTGTTCACGTTGTACTTTGCTGGCAAGTCGAGCCTCAATAAAATGGATTTATTCCAACTGCCTGAGGCTTCCTTTCATCGGGGCTACCCTTCGTGTTGTTGAAATTTAGCGGCTTCTTCCGGCCGCGAAGAGAAGCCCGCTGCTTGAAAAGCGGACCTGTGCTATCGCCGAGAGGGTGATGGCGCACATGGGAGACAGTGTCCTGAGGCTCCACTACAAAGCAGGGCAGAGTAATTTAACGTGTCATTGACTTCAACCCACTGGGGTTTTAAGACTGTGTTAATTTTTTCTGCAAAGTTCGATGCACTCACTGGAGTTCAATTTCTTCGCACTACAGGTCCCAGAAGGCTGTTATGGCCACGCCCACTGGAGCAGGGCCTGTGAAGATAAAACAGTGCGAGGCAGCATTACAAACTTGATGCAGTTCCAAAGCCATGATAAAGGGAACCGAAGTTCCCGAAACGTGTCTGGCAAGAGTGGCAAGAGACACTTGGAAGCTTTTTGTTCACGTTGTACTTTGCTGGCAAGTCGAGCCTCAATAAAATGGATTTATTGCAACTGCCTGAGGCTTCCTTTCATCGGGGATACCCTTTGTGGTGTTGAAATTTAGCGCCTTTTTCCGGGCGCGAAGGGAAGCCCGCTGCTTGAAAAGGGGACCTGTGCTATCGCCGAGAGGGTGATGGCGCACATGGGAGACAGTGTCCTGAGACTCCACTACAAAGAAGGGCAGAGTAATTTAACGTGTCATTGACTTCAACCCACTGGGGTTTTAAGACTGTGTTAATTTTTTCTGCAAAGTTCGATGCACTCACTGGAGTTCAATTTCTTCGCACTACAGGTCCCAGAAGGCTGTTATGGCCACGCCCACTGGAGCAGGGCCCGTGAGATAAAACAGTGCGAAGCAGCATTACGAACTTGATGCAGTTCCAAAGCCATTGAGAAAGGGAACCGAAGTTCCCGAAACGCGTCTGGCAAGAGTGGCAAGAGACACTTGGAAGCTTTTTGTTCACGTTGTACTTTGCTGGCAAGTCGAGCCTCAATAAAATGGATTTATTGCAACTGCCTGAGGCTTCCTTTCATCGGGGCTACCCTTTGTGTTATTGAAATTTAGCGGCTTTGTCCGGCCGCGAAGGGAAGCCCACTGCTTGAAAAGCGGACCTGTGCTATCGCCGAGAGGGTGATGGCGCACATGGGAGACAGTGTCCTGAGACTCCACTACAACGCAGGGCAGAGTAATTTAACGTGTCATTGACTTCAACCCACTGGGGTTTGAAGACTGTGTTAATTTTTTCTGCAAAGTTCGATGCACTCACTGGAGTTCAATTTCTTCGCACTACAGGTCCCAGAAGGCTGTTATGGCCATGCCCACTGGAGCAGGGCCCGTGAAGATAAAACAGTGCGAGGCAGCATTACGAACTTGATGCAGTTCCAGAGCCATTGAGAAAGGGAACCGAAGTCCCCGGAACGTGTCTGGCAAGAGTGGCAAGAGACACTTGGAAGCTTTTTGTTAACGTTGTACTTTGCTGGCAAGTCGAGCCTCAATAAAAACGATTTATTGCAACTGCCTGAGGCTTCCTTTCATCGGGGCTACCCTTTGTGTTGTTGAAATTTAGCGGCTTTGTCCGGCCGCGAAGGGAAGCCCGCTGCTTGAAAAGCGGACCTGTGCTATCGCCGAGAGGGTGATGGCGCACATGGGAGACAGTGTCCTGAGACTCCACTACAAAGCAGGGCAGAGTAATTTAACGTGTCATTGACTTCTACCCACTGGGGTTTTAAGACTGTGTTAATTTTTTCTGCAAAGTTCGATGCACTCACTGGAGTTCAATTTCCTCGCACTACAGGTCCCAGAAGGCTGTTATGGCCACGCCCACTGGAGCAGGGCCCGTGAAGATAAAACAGTGCGAGGCAACATTACGAACTTGATGCAGTTCCAAAGCCATTGAGAAAGGGAACCGAAGTTCCCGAAACGCGTCTGGCAAGAGTGGCAAGAGACACTTGGAAGCTTTTTGTTCACGTTGTACTTTGCTGGCAAGTCGAGCCTCAATAAAATGGATTTATTGCAACTGCCTGAGGCTTCCTTTCATCGGGGCTACCCTTTGTGTTGTTGAAATTTAGCGGCTTCTTCCGGCCGCGAAGAGAAGCCCGCTGCTTGAAAAGCGGACCTGTGCTATCGCCGAGAGGGTGATGGCGCACATGGGAGACAGTGTCCTGAGACTCCACTACAAAGCAGGGCAGAGTAATTTAACGTGTCATTGACTTCAACCCACTGGGGTTTTAAGACTGTGTTAATTTTTTCTGCAAAGTTCGATGCACTCACTGGAGTTCAATTTCTTCGCACTACAGGTCCCAGAAGGCTGTTATGGCCACGCCCACTGGAGCAGGGCCCGTGAAGATAAAACAGTGCGAGGCAGCATTACGAACTTGATGCAGTTCCAAAGCCATTGAGAAAGGGAACCGAAGTTCCCGAAACGCGTCTGGCAAGAGTGGCAAGAGACACTTGGAAGCTTTTTGTTCACGTTGTACTTTGCTGGCAAGTCGAGCCTCAATAAAATGGATTTATTGCAACTGCCTGAGGCTTCCTTTCATCGGACCTACCCTTTGTGTTGTTGAAATTTAGCGGCTTTGTCCGGCCGCAAAGGGAAGCCCGCTGCTTGAAAAGCGGACCTGTGCTATCGCCGAGAGGGTGATGACGCACATGGGAGACAGTGTCCTGAGACTCCACTACAAAGCAGGGCAGAGTAATTTAACGTTTCATTGACTTCAACCCACTTGGGTTTTAAGACTGTGTTCATTTTTTCTTCAAAGTTCGATGCACTCACTGGAGTTCAATTTCTTCGCACTACAGGTCCCAGAAGGCTGTAATGGCCACGCCCACTGGAGCAGGGCCCGTGAAGATAAAACAGTGCGAGGCAGCATTACGAACTTGATGCAGTTCCAAAGCCATTGAGAAAGGGAACCGAAGTTCCCGAAACGCGTCTGGCAAGAGTGGCAAGAGACACTTTGAAGCTTTTTGTTCACGTTGTACTTTTCTGGCAAGTCGAGCCTCAATAAAATGGATTTATTGCAACTGCCTGAGGCTTCCTTTCATCGGGGCTACCCTTTGTGTTGTTGAAATTTAGCGGCTTTGTCCAGCCGCGAAGGGAAGCCCGCTGCTTGAAAAGCGGACCTGTGCTATCGCCGAGAGGGTGATGGCGCACATGGGAGACAGTGTCCTGAGACTCCACTACAAAGCAGGGCAGAGTAATTTAACGTGTCATTGACTTCAACCCACTGGGGTTTTAAGACTGTGTTAATTTTTTCTGCAAAGTTCGATGCACTCACTGGAGTTCAATTTCTTCGCACTACAGGTCCCAGAAGGCTGTTATGGCCACGCCCACTGGAGCAGGGCCCGTGAAGATAAAACAGTGCGAGGCAGCATTACAAACTTGATGCAGTTCCAAAGCCATGATAAAGGGAACCGAAGTTCCCGAAACGCGTCTGGCAAGAGTGGCAAGAGACACTTGGAAGCTTTTTGTTCACGTTGTACTTTGCTGGCAAGTCGAGCCTCAATAAAATGGATTTATTGCAACTGCCTGAGGCTTCCTTTCATCGGGGATACCCTTTGTGGTGTTGAAATTTAGCGGCTTTTTCCGGGCGCGAAGGGAAGCCCGCTGCTTGAAAAGGGGACCTGTGCTATCGCCGAGAGGGTGATGGCGCACATGGGAGACAGTGTCCTGAGACTCCACTACAAAGAAGGGCAGAGTAATTTAACGTGTCATTGACTTCAACCCACTGGGGTTTTAAGACTGTGTTAATTTTTTCTGCAAAGTTCGATGCACTCACTGGAGTTCAATTTCTTCGCACTACAGGTCCCAGAAGGCTGTTATGGCCACGCCCACTGGAGCAGGGCCCGTGAAGATAAAACAGTGCGAGGCAGCATTACGAACTTGATGCAGTTCCAAAGCCATTGAGAAAGGGAACCGAAGTTCCCGAAACGCGTCTGGCAAGAGTGGCAAGAGACACTTGGAAGCTTTTTGTTCACGTTGTACTTTGCTGGCAAGTCGAGCCTCAATAAAATGGATTTATTGCAACTGCCTGAGGCTTCCTTTCATCGGACCTACCCTTTGTGTTGTTGAAATTTAGCGGCTTTGTCCGGCCGCAAAGGGAAGCCCGCTGCTTGAAAAGCGGACCTGTGCTATCGCCGAGAGGGTGATGACGCACATGGGAGACAGTGTCCTGAGACTCCACTACAAAGCAGGGCAGAGTAATTTAACGTGTCATTGACTTCAACCCACTTGGGTTTTAAGACTGTGTTAATTTTTTCTGCAAAGTTCGATGCACTCACTGGAGTTCAATTTCTTCGCACTACAGGTCCCAGAAGGCTGTAATGGCCACGCCCACTGGAGCAGGGCCCGTGAAGATAAAACAGTGCGAGGCAGCATTACGAACTTGATGCAGTTCCAAAGCCATTGAGAAAGGGAACCGAAGTTCCCGAAACGCGTCTCGCAAGAGTGGCAAGAGACACTTTGAAGCTTTTTGTTCACGTTTTACTTTTCTGGCAAGCCGAGCCTCAATAAAATGGATTTATTGCAACTGCCTGAGGCTTCCTTTCATCGGGGCTACCCTTTGTGTTGTTGAAATTTAGCGGCTGTGTCCGGCCGCGAAGGGAAGCCCGCTGCTTGAAAAGCGGACCTGTTCTATCGCCGAGAGGGTGATGGCGCACATTGGAGACAGTGTCCTGAGACTCCACTACAAAGCAGGGCAGAGTATTTTAACCTGTCATTGACTTCAACCCACTGGGGTTTTAAGACTGTGTTAATTTTTTCTGCAAAGTTCGATGCACTCACTTGAGTTCAATTTCCTCGCACTACAGGTCCCAGAAGGCTGTTATGGCCACGCCCACTGGAGCAGGGCCCGTGAAGATAAAACAGTGCGAGGCAGCATTACGAACTTGATGCAGTTCCAAAGCCATTGAGAAAGGGAACTGAAGTTCCCGAAACGCGTCTGGCAAGAGTGGCAAGAGACACTTGGAAGCTTTTTGTTCACATTGTACTTTGCTGGCAAGTCGAGCCTCAATAAAATGGATTTATTGCAACTGCCTGAGGCTTCCTTTCATCAGGGCTACCCTTTGTGTTGTTGATATATATATATATATATATATATATATATATATATATGCACAGGAAAACTAAACAGGCATATATTATATATATATATATATATATATATATATATATATATATATATATATATATATATACTGTACTTCTTTGTAAGGGAAGTGCCTGTCTAGTTTTCCTGTGTATATATATATATACACAGAAAAAACTAGACAGGCACTTCCCTTACAAAGAAGTACAGTTTGCATGTCTGCAGCCTTTCTTATTTTTCACCTTATTCATCTTCTGCTCAATCAACACATCATCCACAGATACACACACCTACTTGCTCCCTTTCTTGGCTGGGGTTATCAATCATTCTTCTTTAATTCAAATTCAAAGTACAGGCCCTTTATCAACGCTTTTATTATAACAACTACCACGGCACTATGAGATTTGCACACTTGCTCCCTTTCTTGGCTACACTTATCAATTATTCTTCAATTTCATATTTTGATTCAAACTCAAGGCCCTTTATCGAGCCTTTTTGTTGTAACTACTGTTGCAGTGATTCTGCTCCTACACACAACTGCGCATAAAGACTTACGAACTCAGTGAATTACGGTGTCCCAAACCCCACCTTAGTACCCAAACACCCTAACAGACTAGCAATCAGTGACTCAATGGTTCTTCCTCCTATAGCAAAAACACCACGTATTAGTCAACCCACAACATGCGACTTAGGTTATCTCAGATAAGGTAGATAACAAGAGCACTCTTTTGTTACATTCTTACACCAGTCCAAAACAAGCACTTAATAAACACACCTGCAACTTTGAAATGTTTATTTCTAACACCGTAATCTCATGCCCAGTACCTTACATAATACAAGCAAACATATTATCAGAAACAAAGTTGTCCGCATTGTTACTATTCCATAAAATACAAAGGGAGAAAGCATCCTATAATAATAATAACCGGATGGCATTCAGAAAAGCTTTGAAAACCCATCTGTTCGCAAAAGCGTGTTAATCTACACACTGTTCCCTCTAGACCTTCCCTGACGTCAGCGCGCACCACCTAGCGTGGAGCGCGCACACAGGCCGTCGCAAGAGATTCGCGCCGCCCGCCGCTTTTACAAAGCGAGCGGCGCGAACATGACATGAGGCACTTTTTACAGTGGTGACGGCGGTGCGGGCATGAGGAGTTGCAGGTAAGGAGCGGGAGGCGGGAGGCGGGGCGGGGGGAACTGGTGGTTATTGGGAGGCGGGGGGCGGGGGGCGGGAGGAGTGTGTAGGAGATTGTTTAACATTACCTGCTAGTTGAGAACTATATGATGGTGAGTCTTGCATAGGTGAAATGTGCATTTGTGGCTGGGGATTGCTAATTCCTAGCACTAATTTCTGAAGACTGCTGCCTGGCCATGAAGAGTCCTTTATAGGGATGTTTTATGTCGGAGCAAAAATGTCTTCCTCTTCGGACAAATTCCGCCAGCTCCTCCTCTACCAGCATCAGCGCCTCCTCCTTCAGCGCCTTACTACACAGCCTGGGTGGGAGACGTGGGTGGGAAGAATCGTCTCCTCTTTCTCTGCTGTTCTTCAGAGACCTTCGGAATGAGCGGGAAAGTCACTTCAGATTAAAATCCACGGCGTTAGGGTTGTCTTTTGGAATACAGGCTTTTCTACCCTTTTTTGCTATTTAAAGGTCCTTCAGTTCTAGGCACAGCAGACACAAAAACCGGGTGGGACACAGGACAGAAAGGCACAAAAAACGAGTGAGGCACAGGACAGAAAGGCACAAAAAACGAGTGAGACACAGGACAGAAAGGCACAAAAAACAAGTGAGACACAGAACAGAAAGGCACAAAAAACGAGTGAGACACCGAACAGAAAGGCACAAAGTATTGTAAGCGCTGTACCTAGGACAATGCATTATAGCACTGCTGCACTTACAACACTGCTCGCATGTGTGCATGCACTGGTGCATGTAGGTCATTTACTGCAGGAAGAGAGTGAATACTGTCGCTATTTCGTGTGATGATAAACAATTACCATTTATGCTTCTAAACACCTACAGATTGAATAGTTGCCCTGGTTATGCAAGGTAGGCTTCTCCTCAGAGTCCAGCTACCTGCAGTGAAACTGACTATTCAGATATGTGTGCCCACCAAAATCCTTTTCCAACTCCTGCCTCACTCACAAATAACCCTCAGTTTTAACTATGTGAGTTTGATCATTTGTGTTCGTGAACATTAGAGCTAAATTTATAAAGACTGTATTAGCCGGTTTATTGAACAAATAACTTTCTTCAAAACCTGTCCGGGTTTAAAGAGAAATCATTTTACAGTGAGATTTGAGAGTCCTTTCAAGCAGTTTTTTAGGAAGGTAAGTTGTAAATGTGCCTCTTAAAGCATCATTATTACTAACAACAGTTTGATTTAATGACAGGCAGAAAGGCACTAAAAACGATTGAGCCACAGGACAGAAAGGCACAAAAAAACAAGTGGGGCAGAGGCCAGAAGGGCAGAAAAAACGAGTGAGACACAGGACAGAAGGGCACAAAAAACGAGTGAGATACAGGGCATAAAGGCACAAAAAAAGAGTGGGG
Source organism: Lissotriton vulgaris (assembly GCF_964263255.1). NCBI lineage: Eukaryota > Metazoa > Chordata > Amphibia > Caudata > Salamandridae > Lissotriton > Lissotriton vulgaris. Next base: position 82,687 of record NW_028250536.1, on the reverse strand, counting down.
CACAGGACAGAAAGGCACAAAAAAACGAGTGGGGCAGAAGGGCAGCAAAAACGAGTTGGACACAGGACAGAAAGGCACAACAAGCATTGGAAATGCAATAGGTCTCGCATTAGAAAAGTTGGAGCTATTGGTCTTGTAAATGACAAATATTTTATTTATGTGTTGGTTTCTAAAATAGCTAAATGGATAGCTTTGTCATTTACAATGCCAATAGTTATAACTTTCGTGAATGTGACACCTTTGGAATGCAACATGTTTTGTATTTACGTGACTTAGATGGCAGCTCTGGTCATTAGGCCACATCTCTAGAGAGCACGAGAGTGCAGCAGGGGGGAGAAGCACAGAGAGGGAGCAGAGAGTGCAGCAAGGAAGAGAAGCACGGAGAGGGAGCCCAAGAGTGAAGCAAGGGTGAGATGCCCGGACAGGGAGCCTGAGAGTGCAGCAGGGGACAGAAGCATGGAGAGGGAGACAGAGTGTATCAGGGGCGAGAAGTACGGACAGGGAGCCCAAGAGCGAAGCAAGAGAGAGAAGCAGGAGAGGGAGTCTGAGATTATAGAAAGGGAGAAGAGAGTTGAGCATAGAAAGGGAGAAGATGAGTTTGGGAGAGAGGCATGAGAGGTGGAAGGCAGAGCAATGGAGATAGACCTGGGAAAGGAGTAACCATGGGGGAGATGAAGATGAGAGCAACAGGGAAAAACTAGTGGTGTTGACTAATGCCGAAATGGTATAAATGATGCTGTGTTAGTGCTCATTGACAATCGTGTGTACCTTGAGGAGAGATGGGAGAGGGGAAGAGAAAGAAGGGAGATTGAGGAAAGAGGGGAGAAAGGGAGGAGAGTGTGGGGATAGAGGGTAGAGGAGAGAGAAGGAAGAGTGTGGTGGGATATGGTAGAGGGGAGGGGAGAGTGCTTATCCAATTTTGCAAACTGCCCTTAAGACCCTTATTGTGGCGCTGTATGTATGAAAATGGACTATCTTTTCACTTTTTAAAGTAAAATTTTGGAGTGCCATTTGGCGCCGCAGACACGCGGGGTTTGGTTCCTGGCGCACATAGCCATGGTTGCAGCGCACAGAGACCCTCCATTGCCACACACAGAGGAAAAAAATTAGAGGGAACATTGAATCCACCCTGTAGCTCGCCACAGTAATCCGTCAAGAGCGCTGCGAGGCCTCCTGGCTAGTTACGCGCTATACAAATAGAATTTTTCATTTCATTTCATAATGCAAAAGAGATACAGATTTAAAATATACCAAAATTTCACCCTCCCTACTTAGAAGGTTAGTTTATAACTACAGAAGATCTCAAACAACTACATAGGCAGACCCATACCTCTGTTACACAGCACTAGAGGATCACATTGAGTTCTACACAAACTGTCAAGATACAAATGTTCTCAAACTGTGTGTAATCATGCCTGCACATTTCATTACTAAACGTGCAAGTATAAGAGATGCCACAGCTGCATATCTCTTATGGCTCGAACGTGCGTACATCATTTCGAATAACACACACAGTATCCAACATAACCTTGATGATTCATGCTCTCACAATACACACTAAATAAGCGAGGCAGTCTACAAATGTAGTATATCAAATTATTCTCATATGAAGCAAAATACTCACCCTTCTCTAAACAATATTGCAAGTGCGTGTTGTGTGCAAAGCAGATCAGGAAAACAAAAATGGTGTTTAAGCTTCTAATAAACCCATGCTGACTTAACACGGTGTGAGTGCAAGGCTCAGCCCACAACACATTTCCTTGACCAAAGCACATAATATAAACGTGTTCAAATTACGAACGCAGAGTCCAAGCCTAAAAAGCAGAGTCAAGTTCCATTTTGCAAAAAAATTATTCGATCTTTGATACAAAGCAGTAACTAAATAATAAAGAATAGGTAGAAAAATCAAACAGTCTTATTCCACCAGCGTATAAGCACAGTATGTAGCAACAGCCTCCAACAGGAAGTCATTGTTCTCATCTGAAAACATTTCAGCCATCCAATTCAATAGTGAAAATGAACATACATGTTCCTCAACGACCGGAGCTTCTATCACCATTGGAAGAAAACTCGGGTCATCTTCAATGTAACTGCATGCCAAGAAGTCATGCGCCACTGCAAAAACATTCCAACGTCCCATTATTCCATGTGTCGCTGCTAAGGCCATAATCCCGCCGCCAGAACAGAGCAAGTCATGAACCACTAAGGGGCTCATCAGCTGGTCATAATCCGCGTTGGGAGACACTGTACTGCAGAGACACAAATCCAGGGCCCAGTCGAAATCACAGCTCAGGCAATGAAACACAGGTTGAATGCATTTGAAAAAGGAGAATCGAAACAATAATACATAAGCTGCACTCAACTTTGCAAGAGGTAGTGCTCCATAGTAACTAAGCATTCGGTTGCGGACCAGCAACAACCAAGAAATATTGTTGTCGGCTGCAAGATGTGCATCCATATTTAACTAAACAAATTAATACAAGCACACCGGCAACTAATGTGAGCATTAAGCACAATTCACCAAAGATGCTGGAAAAAATCGAATGAAAAAACACCGACAAGACACCAAATATAGTTTCTACAGAAGTCACAAGGCCAATGCTTATAACTTTAAAAAAGTATGCTAACCCCCTACTCGAGGACGCATTAAAGATAGTCTAAATTAACTTCCAAAAAATTCCAGGGCACGTCTGTATTTAATAAAGCCTACACTTCTGTGCGGGTGTTTGCTACATGAAGGACAAAGATTTCTGTAGCAGATATAACAGCGACCTCTTTTTGAGACAATAGCGCTCTTATACGGCTCATTTGGTTGACTCTTCTTTCAAGGTCGGAATCAACGGCCAGATTGAAACATCCAGCTTCCCATACAGAGGAGTAAACACAACTTTTTTATAGCAAACCACACACTCAGTTAACGTAATCATGTAAGCGATGCCTGCTAACATCGCACAATAAGCCACACAGCTGAATCGGATCTCCAATAAGTGACCACTGCTAACTATTTTCATAGCGCGCCCTGTGCTCTGATTTGACAGTGAGAGAGTGATCGCACCATAGTTTCTACTGCTAATCATTCTCAGCATACCCTCCGAATACGATAAAACAGCGATCATTTTAAAACCGGTCCTTGATAATATGCCCCGAATTTCGTAGCGAGCCCTGCATCGCAAAATGCGATGCAGACCACGGAACGAAGGGGCATATTATCAACAACATAAGGTGATACATTATCGCCGCTTTTATCGGCAGGAAACTGCAGATAAAGTGGCGATAATGGGCTTGATAATAGGCCCTTGTAAATTCCCATAGCAGCCCAGGTTCTGGTGTTAACCTGGGCTGCTATGTGAATTCACAAGGGCATATTATCAAGGCCATTATCGCCGCTTTATTGGCAGTTTCCTGCCGATAAAACCAGCGGTAATGTATCGCCTTATGTTGTTGATAATATGGCCCGAAATTCGTTTTATTAATTTAATTGTTTACTTAACTATAATCATCCAGATTCCGTTGTTTATCACCCCCCCGGCCCACCTGTCCCACTGAAACTCCCTCCACGGGCCGCGTCTAGGCTTGATAATACGCCCTTGTTAATTCCCATAGAAGCCCATGTAACACCAGAACATGGGCTTCTATGGGAATTAACAAGGGCATATTATCAAGACCATTTTCGCCGTTTTATCGGCAGTTTCATGCCCATAAAACGTCAATAATTTTAATACCGGTCCTTGATAATATGCCCGTCAGTGCCATATTATCAGTAAAGGGCGGTACATTATCGCTGCTTTTATCGGCAGGAAACTGCTGCTAAAGCTGCGATAATGGGCTTGATAATAGGCCCTTGTAAATTCCAACAGCAGCCTACGTTCTAGTGTTAACCTGGGCTTCTATGGCAATTCACAAGGATATATTATTAAGACCATTATCACCGCTTTACCGGCAGTCTCCTGCCGATAAAAGCGGCGATAATGTATTGCCCTTTATTAATAATATGGCCCATAATCCCTTAATGTACAGAGACGCACAAACTGATATTAAACAAAAAAACATAACAGCATGCATTATAGCAAAACACATTTACTACTATAAAACGTTTAACAACTGACAAATATAGGGGCATATTGTCAAGACAGGCAATAACATTATCGCCGCTTTATCGGCAGTTTTCTACCCATAAAGCGGCAATAATATTATCGCCTGTCTTGATATTCCCCATAATTCCTTAATGTACAAAGAGGCACCGCACAGACTCCCATACATCTTATCAACTCACCTTTCAAATTGATTTGTAGATTAAGAAGAATACCACTCACACAGTGGATATTCTTGTACAGAATCTCTCTAGTTCCGTGTTTGCAGCAGAACCGTCAAATGGAACATTTTCCCTCTCATTTTACACATACATACCGATAAATAACCAATTAAAATCCTGCACACATTAATTCAAAACAAAACACACATTTCTATTGATTTAACATTCCAAACTTTCCAACTGACATAACTTTCCACCCTACCCCCAACAGAGCATGCAAAAGTCAACTGTCAACAGAGGTCAAAAGTTCAGCCCTGTATAAAACACTGCTCCTCAACAAATTTAGACTATGCATACACACTTACTCATAAGTACCAATAATTCAAAAACGTCTCATTACAAGCAACAAAGATATAAACACATAAACTTGATAAATGTCTGTAAAAGATTTATTTTTAATTAATTTTTCTTGCTAACATACACTTATGGAACAACTTTCAAAATTCGCACTGTACGCGCACAATAAATATACCGTAAAAAAAATACATGGCATACATCACTCATTTTTTACAATCACCGGACACCCCATCCAGCAAGCTTCAAATATAACGTTCAAGACCATAGGTAGAGCCCCAAATCCACCACGGTACCAGCCGGCTCCCTACATCATTCGGGAGCCGGCATTGCTATTCTTCACAGAGAGCAGCTTACATGCTTACATTCTAATTTCAAACATGACTTCAACAGTTTGTTATACATTTTATAAAATAATATAGTACTGCACGCTAAAGCAGAAAAGTCAGCACAATTATGATAGAATACAAAATAGAAAAAAATATATATACTTCTACACTCAACAAACTCGTAACCGGAGTAAACTGTTTAATTTAAAAAACACCCTACCACAACTAGTTTTTCAAATGCATTGTACAATAAAATGCGTCACAAAATAGGTTACATACATGGTGACTCTATAACATCACATAGAAAAAAGAAGGTCACTCTTACGCTACCAGGAAAACACAACAAAAGTACAAGGCCCAAACTTCCATTGTAGTGATTTCTTAGTTGCAGGTCTAGTTGTCAGATCGACAACCACACTCGCTCATGGCTGGTATACACCCACACCACACCCATTCAGCGCATCCGTCACTACACATGTGACCCTATCTATAAAAAAGACGGAGCGCACGTGTTGTACGCCATTTTAGAGTTGTTCCCAAAGCACCGAACAAAGGGTCCACTACCACATGCGTGGCCTCTTTGGTCACTGAGTTAGGGGTGCCCGAAGCACTGAGCGGGTGAAGAACCTGCGATTATGATGGGAGCACGAGTATGTCGTGAGCCATAGAGGTATCAAGATTTGGGAACACGTATGAGACTTCTTTGTTGAAGATCGTGACTACATCATGAAGAAACTTGTTTCCACAAAAGATGAGCAGTAGCAGTGACACTTGAGTACGCATCAGAAGGAGTCAAAGGGTTGTAGCTGACTACATACAAAAATTCAACTTAATATTTTAGACAAAGACACTCCTATATAATGTATTAATTTACATTTTTTTTTTTTCGCAATAGCAGTCATCTAAACATGAGCTTCGATTGGAATTCCATAGAGCATATTATCAAACCCATTATCGCCACTTTAGCTGTGCTTTCCTGCCGATAAAGTGGCGATAATTTTGTCGGCCAGGCTTGATAATATGGCCCAGAGTGCATAGTGTACAGCAGCTTCTCTGTAAAATCAGATACGTTACAACAGTCTGACAAACAGATCCACAACTTTATTACGCCACTTTAAGTCACTTTTAACATGGGTAAAGTGACGCAAGGAGCTTATAAATCTACGCCTGACTTTTCAAGAAAAAATCTCAGCTCCAGACTCTGCGACACAGTTTTAATGTTGTTTTGTCTCTCTTTCTCTCTCTTACTCTCTGTGACATCATTTCTCTTTCTCTATTAAACTTATAGACACTGCTGTCTACTTGGACATGTAGAAGAACAGCCCAACTGAAGTTGTGAATTCACTGTCTGAAGTGTTTGGCTGCAGTGTTAATACAACGGTAAGCACAAAGGCCTAGATCTACAAAGCCTTCATAGCAATGCATTAGAAATAAGTCGGCATAACGGGCGTCAGTAACGCAGTAGGCACTTCCATATAGACACCACTTGAACGCTGCACTATAACAAGTGAAATGTTACAGTTACACTGCACTCGTAAAACTGTAGTGTTACCTTTATTTGTGAAAGGAGAGAGGGCCATATTATCAAGCCTGGGCGACAAAATTATCGCCACTTTATCGGTAGGAAAGTGCCGCTAAAGTGGCGATAATGGGTTTGATAATATGCTCTATGGAATTCCAATCGAAGCTCATGTTAGATGAGAAGGACATCTAACATGAGCTTCGATTGGAATTCCATAGAGCATATTATCAAACCCATTATCGCCATTTTAGCAGCACTTTCCTGCCGATAAAGTGGCAATAATTTTATCGCCCAGGCTTGCTAATATGGCGCAGAGTGCGTAGTGTGCAGCAGCTTCTCTGTAAAATCAGATACGTTACAACAGTCTGACAAACAGATCCACAACGTTATTACGCCACATTTGAGTCACTTTTAACATGGGTAAAGTAAAGCAAGGAGCTTATAAATCTATGTCTGACTTTTCAAGAAAAAATCCCATCTCCAGACTCTGCGACACAGTTTTAATGTTGTTTTCTCTCTCTTTCTCTTTCTCTCTCTCACTCTCTGTGACATCATTTGTCTTTCTCTTTTAAACTTATAGAGACTGCTGTCTACTTGGACGTGTAGAAGAACAGCCCAACTGAAGTTGTGAATTCCACTGTCTGAAGTGTTTGGCCGCAGTGTTTATACAACGATAAGCACAGAGGTCTAGATCTACAAAGCCTTCACAACAACGCATTAGAAACAAGTCGGCATAACGGGCGTCAGTAACACAGTAGGCACTTCATATAGACACCACTTGAAAGTATAACAGAACTGAAATGTACGAGGCACACTGCACACGTAAAACATAGAGTTACCAAAACTTGTAATGCTTCAGCTCATTTACTCACATCTACATAATTCTAAACTCTAATTTTCTTTTTTGTTTTGCAGATTACCAATCGCACATCTTTTGGAGTCCATTTAACAATTTGTTTATAATATTGTTTGTTGTTAAAGTTATTTTTCTAGTTGCTTCTAATATAGATATAATTCAGTTTCATTTACATTTATTGATTTAATAAAAGTTAATAAAAAAAACTACATATCTCTTTTATTTTGTGGGGGAGGGATATGACAGTCCACAATAAAAATAATATTGAAATTCTATACTAAGATAATCAAGACTAGGATTGAAAACTACTGAGTTCTAAGTAACAGATAAAATAAAAATAACGGTGAAAAACTACTAAAATGGCGGTGGACGGAGTACGTAATCAACGTTGGGCGCCTCGGCACTACCTTTCAAATAAATAGAGAAAAAATATGATTATTAATATATTACAAAAGTACAGGAGCGGATGACACACACGACCTGGGAAAAGAAAGTGACAAATTTACTACATGAAATAAAGAAAGGTTTGCTTGTTGAACTTGAAGGAAAAGAAAAAATGTGGGCTTCGAAACGAGGCTGTGCATGCGTAGAGTACAACTGCTACACAAAAAAAAGGGAAGTTTTACATACTGTCATAGAAATGAGGGGGCATATTATCAACAAAAGGCGATACAGCGGCGATAATGGGCTTGATAATAGGCCCTTGTTAATTCCCATAGAAGCCTATGTTCTGGTGTTAACATGGGCTTCTATGTGAAATAACAAGGCCGTATTATCAAGCCCATTATTGCCACTTTATCGGCAGTTTCCGGCCGATAAAAGCGGCGATAATGTATCGCCTTTTGTTGATAATATGGCCCATTGCTCTTTTCTTTACCAGTAAACTTATTTATTTATTTATTTATTTTACAGATTTGTAAAGCGCATGGCTGCCTGTGAGCGTCCCAGCGCTAGTGATAGATATGACGAGAATTGAGGAAGAGGAGTATTATGGGAACAGCCAGGTCTTGAGTGCCTTACAAAATGGAAGAAGATTGGGCTGGGCCCGAATGTCAGGGGGTATGGAGTTCCACAACTTGGAAGCATTGTATGCAAATAGTCGGCCTCCAGAGCGGGCCTTCCTGATCCTGGGTACGGATGCCAGGTTGCAATGTGAAGAACGGAGGGTTCTGTTAGTTTTGTGAGGGTGATAAGGTCCTTTAGAATGGGTGGGGCCTTTCCCTGCAAGATTTTATGGGTAGTGCAAAGAGCTTTAAAATGCACTCTTTCCTGGATAGGCAGCCAGTGCAGGGCTTTGAGGGCTGGTTTGGCTGAGCAATGGCGGTGTGTCCCTGTGAGAAGGCGGGCGGCAGTATTTTGTACTGTCTGGAGTTTTGCCAGTACTTTTTTGGGGGCCGCCAAATACAGGGCATTGCCATAGTCCAGCGGGACATCACAAGGCCCTGAATCAGAGGTTTTTGGGATTGTGCCGGGAGTAAGGGAAGGATTTTTCTGGCGGTCTGTAAAAGACCACAGCAAACGCCGGCCGTTTTCCTTGCTTGGGTGGAGAAGTTAAGACCCTCGTCCAGCCAGATCCCTAAGCTCTTGATGTCATGTTTAGGGTTCGGTGGTGTGCCCATACAAGGAGGCCACAGGGATTCGGGGCGGAAGTGTGACTGGTTGCCCAGGACCATGATCTCCGTCTTTTCACAGTTGAGCTTAAGATGGGACATGTCCATCCATTTGGTAATGTCACCAAGACATGTGTAGAGATTGGTGTGGGATTGGCCATGCTGACTAAGGGAGACCACCAACTGGGTGTCATCAGCATAGGTTAAAAGCTTGATCCCAAATGGGGCGACAAAATTCTCAAGGGGGGACATGTACACGTTAAAAAGGGTCAGGCTGAGGGATGAGCCCTGAGGGACCCCGCAGTGTATAGCAGTTGGCTTGGAGGTGAAATTACCGTCTGCTACCTGGAAGGACCGGTCATTCAGGAAGGATTCCAGCCAGGACAAGGCCAGCCCTGTGATACCAAGGTCCCTAAGCCTATGGACCAGTATCGAGTGGTTGACGGTGTCGGAGGCAGTGCTTAGATCCAGGAGGATCACTGCCACTGATCCTCCTGAGTCAATGATCTTTCTCGCCTCTTCGACAACCGCCAACATCGCGGTCTCCGTACTCTGGCCAGGCCTAAAGCCAGTCTGTGAGGGTTTAAGGAGGTCATTGATATCGAGATAATTGGAGAGTTGCCGATTGACGCATTTTTCCGCAATCTTGCTGATGCCTGGAAGCAGGGAGATCAGCCGCAAATTGCTTAGCTCTAGGGGATCTAAATGCGGTTTTTTAATTAGGGCTTTGAAAATTGCTTTTTTCCAGCTAGGTGGGACAATACCATGGAAGAGCGAGATGTTGATCAGAGTTGCCATGTAAGGAAAGATGGTGGGGGCAACTGATTTTAGGATGTTGAAAGGTGCAGGGTCCAATGGAGATCCACTTTTGATTGAGTGTAGTATTGGGGAAAGAGTATCTATTGTCATGGGAGGGAACCGAGTCAGCTGAGGTTCTGCTGTTTGGGGAATGGAACTGGGCAAGTTAGGAAGGGAGGATGTGTCAGGTATTTGTAAGGGGAGGGAGTTAAGAATGTTCTTGATCTTGGAGTCAAAAAATTCAGCAAGTTCGTTGCACTGGTTGACCGAGGGTTCAACGGGGAGGGGGGATCCGGGGTTTTGAGAAGTTTTTTAGCAATTTGGAAGGTCTCCCTAGATGAGTTGGCGGTTGACTTAATTTTTTCGGACTGAGCAATTTTGAGGGCCTTTTTATAATTCAGAATCGTGTGTTTATATTCTAGCTTTTTAATAGGGTCAAAGTTTTTTCTCCACTCTCAGTTTTTTTGCAGATCTTTTTTAAAAGGCGTATTTCCTGGGTGAACCATGGCGAGGTAATTTTACCCTGAGGTTTGCAGGTAGATTTTTTCGGCAGGGTCTTATCCAATGTCTCTCTGATCCATTTAGAGAACTCGGAGTCAGCTAAAGCGGGATCCGAGACTAGTAATGGGGGGAACGCTCCAAGTTGTGCTTCCATTTTTCTAGGTCTAATGTGGCCCAAGGGCGTGTAGATTTGCTAGCTGGAGGTTTGGGGCGAGCGATGGTGGGGAGCCACCAATTCAGCGATATAAGTGGTTTGACCATGGTAACGGGGTGGGACCTAAAGTTGTAAGATCAGAGATGTTGGAAAAAATTGGGTCCAAGAGGTGACCCATTGTGTGGGTGGGATGCCTACTTTGCAGCCTAAGCTGGAGGGTTTCCAGGTCTGATATTAAGTCAGAGGCTAGTTTGTCTTCACCCTTGTCGAAATGGATATTAAGATCCCCAAGGATCATAAAGGTAGAGTGAGTGGCAGCCAGTATTCCTGAGTGTTCCATGAGTGAGTTACAGAACTGTCCTGTTGGGCCTGGCGGGCGGTAGATAAGAAGTTCCGAAAGAGATCTACATGAGGACGAGCGCAGACGGGCTTACCTCTGGCACACCTCCGGCGCACCATCGTCGCGCCCGCTGCGCAGCCGAGGTGGGAGGTGCATTTTGTAGTGAAGGGCCTAATCGCCCTAAACACTAGCCCGCTGAACCTGCGGTACGCCAATATGGCGCCTAAAGGGATTTTGGTCCTGCCTAGTCCCGCGTTCCAGAGGCCCTCACTCTGCCACTGAGAACAGCGCAGACTCTCATCGGCAATCGAAGGAGGAGGTGAGGGCACAGCGCAATTTTTAAAATACAAGCGCACAAACACAGCAATTTTTTAAAATTACACACAAATTTAGCTTTATGATCTACTGGCGGTGCAAACTGGGTAAGGTGAAACGAAAGTTAGCTTGTCACACACAAGATTTATGATCGACTAAATGGTGCAGAAAAGAAATAAAATTGCATAAAAGGTACGAGATGCTTTTCCTGACTCCTGGCTTCAGCCTCAAGAGTCTATTACTATCACCGCTTTCAGGAGGTTTCAGCTTTATATGTAGTGAGGGGCCTAATCACCCTAAACACTAGCCCACTGAACCTGCGGTATGCCCAATATGGCGCCTAAAGGGAGTTTGGTCCTGCCTAGTCCCGCTTTCCCTTCTATGCTCTTGACGGAGCGTCTCCGTCATGAGCATAGAAGGGGTTAAAATTATCACCGTTTTATTGACCTTACAAGCCCCCATTATGCAAAACAATTGCCCCCATAATTTGCCCCCCCCCGAGACCGAATGAATAAAACGGACTTCTATTTTTTTTTCACCTTTTCCACTGCGTACAAGTACTGCACTAGTACCCCGCCATTTTTTATTTTGAAAAAAATTAAAATTGAGCCTAAAGATCCATGGACCACCCCCTGACCAAGACTATAGGTTCAGAATGTTTCTAGCCTGCCCCTTCCCTTATTTCTCAACTTTTTTTTACTATTTTCTTGTGACTCGGTGCTACCGAGGCACAAGATGGCAGCCAACGCTTCCTTGTTTCGAGTGTTGACAGATAGTTCACAGCCACTCAGCATGCAGCTCGCGCTCGTAATTGAACGGATTTCCGTACGCATGCTGAACTCCGTCTCTAGATATCGCTATGATTTTACTTGTAATTTTCTCAGAACCTACTGAACAGATTTACACCATTTAACAAAAAGCGCAATCTGCGAACTGAACTCTACCTCTCTGCCAAATTTGGTGTAATTCCGTTCAGCAATTCGGGCTGTAGCCCGGCTAAAGATCCCTATGGAAAATTGCATGGGGAAAACCTGTTTTGGAACCCCCCTTTTTTCTCGGCCCCCACTTGACGAATCACCCCCAAACTTTCAGGGAAGGAGCGGAACGGAGCAGGCCATTTTCTTTGAGAAATTCACGAAAATTCGTCCACCGGCGCCAAAGTTATTCCAAATAGAATGTTGTGGATTTCCTATGGAAACTAGGTCCTAACTATAAATACCTACTGGCGACCTCCAGTAGGATATATATATATATATATATATATATATATATATATATATATATATATATATATATATATATATATATATATATATATATATATATATATATATGTATATATATATATATATATATATATATATATATATATATATATATATATATATATATATATATATATATATTCACTGAAAAAACCATAGGTTTCACACCAGTTATAGTTAGCTGGAAATTATACTGACATAAAACCATTGAAATTCCTGCGTTATAGTTAGTTGGACTCACTATAACTTGCGCGCCTGCAATGCACTGCTGATGACGTCACATATTACATCACTCTTGACATGGTCTGCTATAACTGGTGTGAAACCTATGTTTTTTTCAGTGAATTTAATAGGTTTTTTAAATGCTAATTCCTAACTATATATAGGGCCTCAAACCTATGTTTTTTTTCAGTGAAGTACAACGAAAGAGGTGGCAATAGACTACAGTGTTTGAGAAGACTCGAATCTAAGTTTATAATCAGGTATAAGACCATGACACCCCTTGGGCATAATAATGACGAGGAGATGGAAGTACATTTGGGTTAACCCTTTTTACACTGAGTATAGTAGGAATAACAGGTTTTTGCTGTACCCTGGTGCCCCTTTGCCTGTCTTGAAATAACCCTGTAGGTTGATGTATATACATGTGCTCTCGAATGATAACTCTTTTAAGAACTGTAATAATATCTTGTTTGTGTGTGGTTTTAATTTAGTTTTTTGTATTTTACAGGGAATGCGGAATTTTTTGAGAAAGAGGCAATTTCTACAGACAGTGAATTGGTTGAATGAAAGTTTTAAACCCACTGGGGCTGAATTCTAGTATCTTGGTAGTCACTGTGATTTAAGCATGAGCTTATAGTAAGTTGGAAGGGTTGCCAGGACGAGTGATATTAATTTTCAGATAAGGTTAAACAAGGTCCATTAACGTTTTGCAATTGCCCACAGGGGCTGTATTCTTAATTGACAAGGCTACGCTAAGGTATCACATAACCAGTAATAACCCCATACATATAATTACCAAGGAGACAGCATATATATTATCTTGCGAAAGCAAGGGGGTAATAATATGGGTTATGTTATAATTTGGAGCGCAACACTTATAAAGTTGTAACCCTTTGCTTTGATTATTACAATCAGTTTATTTAAATTGAATACCTTGTTATATCAACCAATGTCCGATATAGTATGCATTTGTTTTAAGAAAGAAAACATTCCCCATGCTACCGCTTTGTTTACTTAAAATCGCGGAAGTCTTTTGTTTATGTTTAGATGTCACATGGTGTTTAAATGTTTGAACCAAACTTACACAGCTTGACTCGTGAACAAGGGAGAATTCCCGAAACGCGTTGAGTTTCTCTTTTTTGTCATTTTGCTAAAATAAACACTTTTTGGAGCAATTGGGCTCGTGTCTTTTCATACGGAGAGGAGCGTGTGGAATCACGAAGGTATATATATATATATATATATATATATATTCACTGAAAAAACCATAGGTTTCACACCAGTTATAGTTAGCTGGAAATTATACTGACATAAAACCATTGAAATTCCCGCGTTATAGTTAGTTGGACTCACTATAACTTGCGCGCCTGCAATGCACTGCTGATGACGTCACATATTACATCACTCTTGACATGGTCTGCTATAACTGGTGTGAAACCTATGTTTTTTTCAGTGAATTTCATAGGTTTTTTAAATGCTAATTCCTAACTATATATAGGGCCTCAAACCTATGTTTTTTTTCAGTGAATTTCAAAGGTTTTTTAATAGCAACTTTCCATAGCTATGAAATGTAATATTTTTTATAATGAATCCTGTATTGTATATTTATGTAATACTATTTTTTTTATGTATATTGTTCATGTTTTTTTTTTTTGCCCTGGAGCGCTCCCGGTGTGCGTCCCGGTAAGTGCACCGGTAACGCAGTCTTGCGGCGCGCCCCGGGGCGCGTACGGGTGAGCGTCCCTTTAACGCTATTGCCGCGAACGAAAAAATCATCGTGATGTATCGCGTAGCCGCGTCCGCGTGATACACACGGCGTAAGCGCACCCGGAAGCACTCGAGCGCATACGATCCTGCTACGTAAGCATCCGATGCGCTTACGCTACCCGGGGCGCGTAGCGTAAGCACGTCGGGTCATGTGACCTAAAAATAACACTTTTTATTGGTTCAGAACAGTTTTGGTTTCCAAATGATGAAAGCCCTGGTCATGTGACCTGAAAATAACACTTTTCATTGGTTCAGGACAGTTTTGTTTTCCTAATGATGAAAGCCCCCACCTTTTTTCTTCATTCTCACTTTGTACTTTGAGTGAGGAAGACCTGTTTCCAGAGCTATTACTACCTATTTGTACTCAGAAATGGCTACAGTAGCAGCAGCAGCAGGAGCATCTCAGCCACCACCACCAAGAGGACCACCACAACACCACAGTTGTGGAGATGAAGAAGAGGAGGAGGAGGAGGCGGAGAGGAGGAGGTTCCTGCCTGAAGATACTACCCCATATAAGCCAAAGGAGCACATTATCTGGGAGTTTTTTTCAATCCCAAAGGACCTCAAGAAAGTAAATGCGCCAAGGGTTACTTGTCTAATCTGTGGCACTGTACTTTCGAGGGGGAACCCTAACAAAAAGTACTTTTTTGGCAATAACACCATGATTCGCCACATGCAACGCCGGCACCCTAACAACTATGCTGCGGCAGAGGTCAGAGAACTGACCAGAAACCCTCCCCAAGCTTCTCCCAGCACCACCAAAAGTAAGCAACCCACTCCATCGGGTCCAGAGACAAGGGAGAGGGTCCCAAACATACAAACCCAGTTTGGACAATACAAAATCGTTTGTATATTTTGTGGAAAAACAATTACCTATGGTGAGAAAAGCATTAAACTCATCAACCGTGCTGGTGACAACCACAATTGCCCAAAAAAACCTTAATTTTTTCCTGATTTTTTTTGCTCCAGTTGAGCCGTTTACAATTCCCTGTTTTTTGTTTGTCCTCATAAAAATAACAAAAAAAATATAAAATTGTTCATAAAAGCCAAAAAAAAGTACAAAATGTTCAAAAAAACAATAAAAAAATATAAAACAACACAAAGAAGAAAAAAACCAGTTCTTTTTAGAACTACCTCCAATTTATAAAAAAATGCTAAATTTTTTTAAAACTCTGTCATTCTTTTTTCCCCATGGTACGCTCCCCGGAGCGCGTACCGGGCTCTCCCCCTATGCAAATCGCCCTTTTATGGCCCCCACATCAAACCTAGTGGGTCGGGGGGGTCTACTCTGCCCCCTTTTGGTCATTTCCCCCTTTGTTTTTGCCACCTCTTGTGTCTCGATCCTACCGAGACACAAGATGGCGGCCGCTCCGGACTGTTTGGAATGTTGACAGACACCCGAGAGCCAATCAGCTTTCCGCGCGAACTCGCGTAGCGCGCTGGTACGCGCCCCAGTGTGCTTACCGGGGCGCGCTTATAAATATATATATGTTTTTGAACCTAAATTACTCAAAATCCACTGGAGCACATATCTTGAGACATAGCAAAGGCACATCGGGCTACCAGTCCCTACAATTTTGCCAAGTTTGGTGGAAAACCATTCAGCCCTTCGGGCTAAAAGTGAGTCCAACCGCCCTATGGAAATTAACATGGGGAAAACACGTTTTGCGACCCCCCTTTTATCTCGGCCGCCGCTTGAGAAATCCCCCCCAATCTTTCAGGGAAGGAGCGGAGCGCCGCGAGGCAAATTTGAGAAAAATTCCAGGCAGATTCCTCAACCGGCGCCAAAGTTATTCCCAATAGAATGTTGCGGATTCCCTATGGAAAACAATCCTAACTATAACTACCTACTGGCGACCGCCAGTAGGTAAATATATATATATATATATATATATATATATATATATTCCACTCACAGGTTGCCTGCAATGAGTCAGCCCACACGAGTGCATGAAATTATCCTCTTTATTTCATAGCAAGAACGGCTTTCCAAACTCAGCACAAGCGCTTCGCCGTCATAATCCTGTGCAGCCCAACGCGTTTCTTGCTTGGCGGCATTTCATCAGGGGCTCAGGTAGGTCAGGAAACACAGCCCGCATCAAGTCACTTGTTTAAATTCACAAGTCCACGCCCCAATGGGCGCGGCCGTCACCACGGCCTTCTGGGTCTTGAAGTGCTTGCCATATTAGTCGAGTGATTTGCAGCTGTGAATTTCCCACAATAAATCCAAGTAAAGGCCACAGTGGGTTGCGATAGTCCGCTGTGTTGATCCGAAGGCACACTTAATGTTCTTACATGGAGGTGCACACGTCCCTCATTTGCGGCGTAGCTTTACACCACATACATATATATTACCTACTGGCGGTCGCCAGTACTGTGGCCCCAGGAGATGTATAACAAAGAAGCCTTAATGCAGTTATCTGACAGGGATTGTTATGTCAGAATTAGTGCAACTAATGTAACAAACATACAGGAAAGATACCATCAAAGTTTATACACATGGAGGTCCGCAGGGTTGATCACTAAGTATGAATTTGAGTATTTAAAGAACAATTACCCAGTGACACCACATCTCTATCTCATCCCTAAAATCCACAACAATGAACTCTGTCCCCCAGGAAGGCCCATAATATCGGCAATTGGGGGACTTTATGAAAATACCAGCAAGTTCATTGAATATTTTTTGCAACCCTACGTACAGAAATTGCCTTCTTACATCAAGGACAGTGGGGATATTTTAGCAAAAATGTATGATGTCAATTGGCAGTCAGATTGGGTCTTTGTAACTTTTGATGTACAGAGTTTGTACACCAGTATTCGACATCGTGAAGGTTTGCATGCCATCAAACACTACCTAGGCACCAGGAACATTGAACTACATCAGCACACTGCCATGCTACTACAAATGATAGAGTGGTGTCTCGAAAATAACACGTTCATGTACAATAAACTTCTCTACAGGCAAATACAGGGGACTGCCATGGGTACTTTGCTTCACCCCAGTTATGCTAATTTGCATATGGGCTGGTGGGAGGAGCAAGTACTCATGGCAGACTTTAGCACACAAATGTCAACAAATGTGATGCAATATAGTTGTTACATAGGCAACATTTTCCTAATATGGAAGGGCAGTGAGGAGAGTGCAAGGGAATTTGCTGAAGAACTGAATGAGAACTCTTTGAACTTAAAGTTCACATGTAATACCAGCAAAACATCTATTGTTTTCTTAGACTTGGAACTATTTGTTTCCAAAAACAAGATTCAAACGAGGACCCATCGAAAACCTACTTCCGATAATACTATCTTGCATGCCGGGAGTTTTCAACCTCCCAGCCTGATCACTAGTATCCCCTATGCTGAGTGCCTCAGAATGAAGCGCAATGGTAGCACACAAGGTAGCTTTGAAACATCTAAAGAACAGTTGTTCAAAAGACTGCGCTCTCGAGGTTACTCTGAGAAGACTCTTAAAACTGCAGAGATCAAGAGCATGACTAAAAGCAGAGATCATCTTTTATTCAAAGACACTATACCTGGAACATCTAGTAAAAAAATTGAGACACCACGAATCATTACAGGGTACAATGCCTATCATACACAAGTACGCAGAATTTTTTATAGGCACTGGCCCGTAGTACGTAGTGATCCCACACTAGGAACATCATGTGCCAAGTTGCCGCAGATAACATACAGAAGGGCCAAGTCGATAAAGCAGGAACTGGTATCCAATATCCCGAGCCAAGTTAGTAATATCAACTGGCTTCAAAGCAAAAAGGGATTTTCAAGTGCACTAAGTGTAAAGCATGTCAACATGGCATAAATACTAGCAAAGTACAGCTCCCACTTAGGAAGACACTATTAGAAATAAGAGGGAACTTCAATTGTAAAACAGACTATGCCATCTATGTTCTACAATGTACTTGCAAAAAGCATTATGTTGGTAGTACATTGCGTCCAGTAAATGTAAGGATCTTACAGCACTTAAGAGCAGTTGCCAACGATGACCAAAGCTACCCTGTGGCACGCCACATTAACGCTTTTCATGGAGGGAGAGTAGAAGACCAGCAATATTTTGTCATCAACAGTGTCAGCAAGAACATCAGAGGAGGTAATAGACTCCTAGCACTAAGAAGATTGGAGTCGAGATTTATCATCATGCTCGACACCAAGACTCCTAATGGCTTACATTCTGACAAAGCATTAAGCGTGCATTTATAATCCAATACATAAAGATAGGTCCTGTATCTGCAATAACACTAATATTTTGCTCCATGTAATGCAGTGAATCCCACTCCTCTGAAGACTTCGTGGTAAGGGTGCTTTAATAAGTACAATAGCACCAACAATTTAATTTAACTTAATTTTCACAATATGGTATTTCACTATTTGGAGCACATTGGGTAATTCACATTTGCACTAAATTCACACATAGAAATCATATTAGTCACAATACTGAGAGATCCAACAGAGCCATTTTCGTTAGAAGAATAAAATAATTCCTCTTTGTTAAGAATCCCACGGTGTCAGTGCCTTTTTTCGCATCAAGAAACGAAGGATTGGATGACATATATATATATATATATATATATATATACACACACACACACACTAAATATATATCTTTAAGGTACAAAGATGTGGAGTTAAGGATAAAAAAATCTATACTTACCTAT
The DNA here is from genome assembly GCF_964263255.1 of Lissotriton vulgaris. Lineage (NCBI taxonomy): Eukaryota > Metazoa > Chordata > Amphibia > Caudata > Salamandridae > Lissotriton > Lissotriton vulgaris. The sequence goes on along the minus strand of NW_028250536.1, from coordinate 63,732 downwards.
GTGCACTTACCTTCTCAATATTTTGGTCCTCAATATTTTTGACATTATATTCTGTTCACACTATATTTCTATTTCCGATATGATGTCACTGATCCCTTTGCACAGGTCACAAAGAGCTGCATGCAAACTACAAAGCGTAGTTTTAGAACGTTACAGGGTTTTAAAAACATTTTTAGGTCTCGCCTATGCAGCGCGCATGTGATGCGTAGGAGACCTTTTAGTATTCGATTCAGTTTTGGCCCCAAAAATGTGCAAGTGTCAATTAATACATCTGTTTTTGTCTTGGCAGAGCTCTCCAATTTCCCCAGTTCCAGTAGCAGCAGAGCCAGACTAATATTTTATGTTTGCATTGCCATTGTGGGATTTGTAGTTCTTTTTTGATCCCATTAGAAAAGCAGGACACAAATCCCCAAAATGCACCTTTGATCTTGGATTGGGTGCGCTGGGACCTAGGACCTGAGAGCTCATTGAGTGCCACCAGCTCTGTATTAAGCCCCCACTGTTCCCATTCGCTAACCATGTCTAGTTGGGCATACAAAATAAGTATTTTTTTATCCCCATCTGCTCTTCTTGTCAATAAGCGCCTTTACCCCTCATGTTGTTGTGTGTTCCTGGCATCTTGTGATGTGCTGTTTGAGTTCAGGCATGCAAGGAACGCCCCCATACTGCAACAGTTCTTGTTTAATTTTAGCTCGGGTCGGTGAAGGACATAATGTACAATCGGTGAGGTACTTTCACTTTCATAAACAGCCTGTGCCACAGGGCTTCCAGTGAGGTTGGCTGTGAGATGGGATTGTACTAGGAGCTCATAACAGTGCAGTACAGGGGCTCCCTGTAAAGCCCTTCGAGCTGTGAGAGGGGCAGGGCTGTAGGAGAGATTTGAAGCTGCGTTGGAAAATCGGATGTTCGGTGCTGCGACGAGGAAATTGTTATTTGTGCTGCAGGAATAGAGTGGTGCAGGGTCACTCTGGTCGACTGTGCAGGGAGGGAGGTTGTGCTTTCCCCAAGCAGTCCGTGCTTGGGGAAAATGCAACGATTCTCAGTGTGATAAGAGCAATATAGGGCGCTCTAGGAGGCCCCTAGCCTGTAGGATGCGATCTCCGAATAGCTAAAAGGCCTGTAGCAGATTAGGCCTGAGGGCTTCTTAGACTTAATTTCTTCCACATTCTTCACTGGGCCAATGTAATGGGGTGCCAGCATCATGGGCACTCCCCTGATATGCTGTAACCTGAGGCTGGGGCCCAGGTGTTGCTTTGGCCTTTGGGGTATTCGCATCTCAGCACCCTGCCTAGTGTGACCTGCCTGGCCAGAAGCAGTGTTATCACCCACTGGGCCATAGTGTTTATGCCATGATGGGTGTGAAAAGGGTGGTCAAATGCAGGGTCCATACTGGGGAGGGAGGGGGGGGGGATTTTGCACCATTTGGCCATTCGCGCCTAAGTCCCACTCGAGCAGCAAGGGCAGTGTGCTTTGCTTGACCACTCTCCTGCCAGGTTATCACCCTGGGGCTATAGTCAGCTGGGGAGGGAATGAGTAAGCAAAGTGGCCTCTTTAGGAGCCAGGTGTTGTCACCTAAGGCCCAGTGCTTTTAGATCTTGTTGAGGAGGGGAGACGGGGCATTTGGATGTGGCAATGTGGTTAGAGCTGCAGACCTTGGAACTAGGTTCGAGTCCCAGTGTCAGCTCAACAACCTGTGATTCTGAGCAAATCGCTTAATTTCCATTCTCAAACAAGCATTGGCCTAGCTAATAGGGCTCGCCTTTGGGAGCTTGTAAACGTTTAGTTATCCAGCACAATATCCTTGGTGCAACAACATCAAGTGTTGCATGGCTAAACACTTATAAGGTCCCAAAGGCGAGACCTATTGGCTATGCCAATGCTTGTTTTTATTTACTGTGAAGTTGCTAAGAAGGCTTTCTTTGGGTAGTAATACATTCCTATTAGTTTAGACACCCACCCAGTGTGTTATATTTTAAACCCCGAGTTTGTTTCTCCAACTAATTACCTTGTGACGTACAATGCATGCCATTGTGAATGATATGTGACTCCTATCATTTGTAGCCCACATTGTCTTCTGTAGCATTCCCTGTACTCCTTTTATTGTATCTCCTTTGTTTTTAATTGGTAATTACCTTCAATTTTTGTTGGAACTGGCACTTTCTGGTTGGCTGGAGGGATGCCCCCAAACAGGCAAAACCTACCATTCCTGTCAAGGGCAGGTGATTACACTTACTGTATATTCTGTGCTCACCCTATGGGGTACCTCTGCACTGAGCAGAAAGGCTTCTTTCAAGGGCATTGTGTAAAACAAAGGAACAGCAGTCACTCGAGTTAAATATACTGAGCGTCAAGAAAGAGACTTCACACCGGATAGATGTAAATAATGTTTATATTGAAAACACATATTCAATTATTAGAAAATAACCATCTATACTTTCGGGCATAAAACACAATTGGAATTTTATTACTAGCAGTCTTAGGCCAGCTCATTTTTGTTATGATATCAATAATACCAAAAAGAACAGATAATGGACAGAATGCTGAACAATGCAAACATTCACCTGCAGTCAACAAATCTTGGTTTAATCCATTTATTTTTGCCCACCACCAGTGGCAGCGGGCACAGATCAGGGGTGGTGGGCGGAGGGTGGGGTGGGGGGTAAAGAAAATAAACTCTTACCTCCTTGCGGCGTCTCCCCACCATCGTCTCTCTGCATCTCTCCTGGCCGAAACAGGAAGCACCCAGGCACCTCTAGGCCAATCACAACACTGCAATGTAGCTTTAAGATTGGTCTGAGTGCCGTGGTTCAGCACTCGATGAAAGCCTGAGAGACTGGGCATTTTCTCCACCCAGGCTATAATGATGCCTAGGTGGAGAACGTGCAAAGTGAGCATGTTTATTTGACCAGCCCAAGATTGCAGGCAAAACATTCATGTGCACTTACGGAGTGCCCACCACTCCACCTCCTACTCTGGGAGGTCTGCGACAGAGATGTGTGTTAGCTCCCCTGCTGTTTTCCTTGTTCTTAGCAGACCTGCCATTAATTTTTGGGAAGGCAATTGGGGCAAGTCCGAAATTGAACGGCAAGCAGATCGCATGTTTACTTTATGCCGACGATCTGATGATTATGGACCAGACCAAGGTTGGCTTGCAAAGAAAATTGAAGGCATTTAATGACTACTGCTCAAGGAAAAAACATGTGATAAATATGGATAAGACCAAAACCTTGAGCTTTGGCAGGAGTAAAACTAAGTTCTCATGGTGGATAGGGTTTGAAAAAGTAGAATCGGTTACAGAGTATAGATACTTGGGGCTATGGTTCGAGACAAGTTTGAAATGGAATACCCACTTAGAGGCATCTAAATTAAGAACCTCTGCATTGATTAGCGGATTGAAATTGTTTAATAAAGCCTATGGTGGAATGACTGATAGGCCAGTACTAAAAGCATATTCCGCTATTGTACCCCCGCAATTTTTGTTCGGCGCAGAATTATTATTTTTAAGTGGCAAGGAAAACTGGGATGGTGAAGAAGGTAAAAACCTAAAAAAGTTATTCACTCTTCCCCAGGCAGCAATGGTTCAGGCCCTAAGACTGGAATTAGGACTGACTTCATGGGGTATTCAAGTTGGAATGGCCCTATTACCCTTCTGGCAACGCCTAGAAGTAGGTGAAATCATCAAAATATCTCAATGGTGCAAAAATGAAATACAGATTAGCAAATTAAAATGGACAAGAGAGATTAGGGGGACTATAACAAAGCTATGCAATAAGTTGGGTGTTAATGTGAGCCCTACTGTCTCTGTGGCTAATATTGATAAAAAAGATACTCCGGTTGATGGGGAAGGAAATATCCCATGCACAGGACAATAACTATCTTGCAAATAAAACTTCGATTAGTTTTATGACTGATGCATGGAATAATGAGCAATGCTTCCCCTATATTGATAAGTTACCGGACCACCAATTACGAAAAGAGGTTTTGAGGGTAAGAATTGGGGTAAACCCTTGTTATATGAACAATCCGGTAAAGCGTGCTATGATCAACAAGACGGGAAGCTGCACTTGCTCTCTGGGGACCAAATGTGATATGCTGCATATTTTATTTGATTGTCTGAAGCTCTTAGACTTACGCATTATGTTTTTAAAACCAATATTTGTGAAATATGAGATTAAAACAAGGATCCAGGCTGTGACACTGATGACTGAAATGGCCCTTTTGGATATTGCCGTGGCTATGGGGAAATATATGCAAAAAGTGAAGGCATTTTTTTATCTTTTTAATGATTTTTAATAAGTAGCTACTCGCAATTTAGGCAATAGTTGGTTTTTAGATGAAACATGTTTTTAGGATGTATTTATGTGTGCCAATGAAATGTTTTTTAGATTAATTTTTACTGACATGTATGGTTTGTGGACCAATGGTCCTAATAAACGTGAAATAAACATGAACGTACTCTGAGAGTAGAGCTGCCCTGCCCCGTCCCACCCTGCTCCCCAAAGCTGCCACAGCAGGAAAACAAATTATAAGGAGTCATCATCTTATATTTCCTTTATTCATACTGCTGAAAAGCAGTGGGACGTCGCTCCCCTGCTTAGCAGAGGAGCCACCACTGCCCACCACGCCACCTCATTTGCAAATCATTCTTCACCCTGCTAATCACGGGAACAGTCCAGCAGAGGTTGCCAAGCCATGCCCTGCCTGGACTGGAAACAAGCATACTGGGACTGGTTTCGGAGTTTCACCCCTCATGAGCCAGGCTAGCTTGAATCCAGTGGCACTGTGAGCACAGGACCCACATCTGGGCATACCCTTCCCACTTAGGGCGACAAAAGCAAAAAGAACAGATGATGTATGGAATGCTGAACAATGCAAACATTCTCTCCCAGTCAACAGATCTGGGTTCAATAGCGTGCACACTGTGGACAATTCCTAATCTACCCCACCCAAACACCAAGAAAGAGAGCACCCTTATGCAGTGCGACGCGCTGCCCACCCTAGCAATCCTGATAATACAGTACTTCACAATTCTAGGGTACACCCCAGGTCACAACGAAATTAAAGATATGTACATACATGAAACGAGAACACTTTTTAGCAGCACCGCAGGCTGCAGCCTATCGGTTAAACCCTATGTCAAATGTATTGTGCTTTTGGCATGAAATCAACATATTTATTTATTTATTGAATTTGTAGAGCGCGACAGCTACCCAATTGGGTTTCCCGGCGCTGACAAGACAGTGGGAAGGTGACCAAAAGAACTCACATACTGGAGAATTTATTGATTAAAAAGCCAGGTCTTGATGGCCCTGCGGAAATGAAAATAATTGCTCTCTGCACAAATATTGCAGGGGAGAGAATTCCAGAGTTTAGGACCGAAAAAAGAAAAAGACCTACCGCCTATTCTGGCGAGTCTATATCTAGGTACATGAAAAAAGCCTTTAGATGACGAACGGAGACAGCGTGCAGAAGTGTAAGAGTAGACCAGAGATTGAAGATACCGGGGGGCAGTTCCCCACTTTATTTTGTGCATGTAATTCAAAGTTTTGAATTTTACCCGACTCTCCACTCTCAGTCAGTGGATATCACGAAGGTGCCCTGTGATGTGGTCTGTTTTGCGGCTATTACAAAGCATCTCGCAGCAGCATTTTGGACAAGTTGGATGCGTCTAATGACTGCCTTGTTGGCCCCTAAATAAAGAACGTTTCCGTAGTCTAGCCTAGATGTTATCAGCGCGTTAACAACGGACTTCTGGGTGTCAAGCGGCAGCATGCAGAGAATTTTTTTTAACCAACCCTGAATGGTAAAGCAGTAGCGCTGGCCAGTGTCATGATTCAGAAAAGGGGGTGGTGATGAACAGAGTGTCTGAATTAAGCAGACCACTCTTACCCAGTCCAAAGATCAGGGCTTGATCCATCACCGTTATTTATCTCACTGCCCCATCCCAGCTCAGAACCTGGCTATATGCAAATCAGTCTGTCCCTGGCCCAGTGCATCATGGGAACAGGGCAGACTAAACTACCAAGCCAATTCTTCACCAGAAAGGAGACAAGCTACCGGGGACCGGTTTCTGGCATTTCAGCCGTCTTCGGCCCGGCTTGCTTGAATCCGGATGGAGCAGTGAGAAAGGGACTCATGTCTGAGTATACCCTGCCACACCTATAGTGGCCAAAAACGATTCAGAAAAGGGGGTGGTGATGAACAGAGTGTCTGAATTAAGCAGACCACTCTTACCCAGTCCAAAGATCAGGGCTTGATCCATCACCGTTATTTATCTCACTGCCCCATCCCAGCTCAGAACCTGGCTATATGCAAATCAGTCTGTCCCTGGCCCAGTGCATCATGGGAACAGGGCAGACTAAACTACCAAGCCAATTCTTCACCAGAAAGGAGACAAGCTACCGAGGACCGGTTTCTGGCATTTCAGCCGTCTTCGGCCCAACTTGCTTGAATCCTGATGGAGCAGTGAGAAAGGGACTCATGTCTGAGTATACCCTGCCACACCTATAGTGGCCAAAAACGATTCAGAAAAGGGGGTGGTGATGAACAGAGTGTCTGAATTAAGCAGACCACTCTTACCCAGTCCAAAGATCAGGGCTTGATCCATCACCGTTATTTATCTCACTGCCCCATCCCAGCTCAGAACCTGGCTATATGCAAATCAGTCTGTCCCTGGCCCAGTGCATCATGGGAACAGGGCAGACTAAACTACCAAGCCAATTCTTCACCAGAAAGGAGACAAGCTACCGGGGACCGGTTTCTGGCATTTCAGCCGTCTTCGGCCCGGCTTGCTTGAATCCTGATGGAGCAGTGAGAAAGGGACTCATGTCTGAGTATACCCTGCCACACCTATAGTGGCCAAAACGATTCAGAAAAGGGGGTGGTGATGAACAGAGTGTCTGAATTAAGCAGACCACTCTTACCCAGTCCAAAGATCAGGGCTTGATCCATCACCGTTATTTATCTCACTGCCCCATCCCAGCTCAGAACCTGGCTATATGCAAATCAGTCTGTCCCTGGCCCAGTGCATCATGGGAACAGGGCAGACTAAACTACCAAGCCAATTCTTCACCAGAAAGGAGACAAGCTACCGGGGACCGGTTTCTGGCATTTCAGCCGTCTTCGGCCCGGCTTGCTTGAATCCTGATGGAGCAGTGAGAAAGGGACTCATGTCTGAGTATACCCTGCCACACCTATAGTGGCCAAAAACGATTCAGAAAAGGGGGGTGGTGATGAACAGAGTGTCTGAATTAAGCAGACCACTCTTACCCAGTCCAAAGATCAGGGCTTGATCTATCACCGTTATTTATCTCACTGCCCCATCCCAGCTCAGAACCTGGCTATATGCAAATCAGTCTGTCCCTGGCCCAGTGCATCATGGGAACAGGGCAGACTAAACTACCAAGCCAATTCTTCACCAGAAAGGAGACAAGCTACCGGGGACCGGTTTCTGGCATTTCAGCCGTCTTCGGCCCGGCTTGCTTGAATCCTGATGGAGTGTCATGAATCACAGGTGTTCCGCAGACTATTACTCCCACTCACACACCCTTACTTCACACTGATACACGGTGCGGCAGGTATCAGCCAGTCCGTACGGAATGCTCGTATCCGTCTATCAGACTCAGTGTCCCGCACACATCGGTGGCGAGGACTGCTCCAGATCGCTGTTTCACTCATCACCAGGACACAATCTATTCACATCGGAAACCCCTCGGACGACTTTGCTGTCCCTTGCCATAGTGCCTCGTCTCCACTTCCTCAAGTTGTACGAAGGAACGTCCGTGCCTTTTCTTCCCGCCACGACCACACAAATTCGGGATTATTGGATTACCCGTTCTTTACCACGCTTCTGTAGCGATCACCCTGGGGAACAAGGTCTGGAGAGGGCGGCTAGCGGTAGTCAGAGAAGGAAATTACCGCATATCGCCACTAGAGGGTGTTCGGAGACTGCGGAACTACAATCCCCAGAGGCCCATCAGACTAGGAAACGGAAGAGTAATGATTACAAAAGCTTTCGGAAGTAACGGCTCGGGGCTTGTCAATCAGGACCTTGAGCGTAGTTTGGATGGAGCCATGCCGGTTTAGTTTGAACGGAGATCAAGGGTCTTGTAAGTCCTGAGCAGAACGGAGTCTGCTCCTGAATCGTCTCGAGACAGTTTCTAGCAACACTTTGTTTCTTTTATGCGAGTCCCCGCAGATTTTGGTAAGACGGACGAACTCGCTCTAGCCAGTGGCGTTTGTGAGACCCGCGCTGGAGCGCGTTGTCGTCTCCGTCACTGTAGTATTCCTGGGTAACCTATTTCGGAACTTCGAGGCGTGCCGGCCGGTACGCTTTTCCAGGAGAATCCCTTGCTGATTTTGTTTTATCATTCCTTGCTGATTTTGTCTTCATTTCGAACCAGGATTGGAAATTGCCGGACTGATATCTAAACGTCTTGGTTCTATCGAATGGATTTTTGTTTCCTGTTTTACAATCCTAAGGGCTTTCCTCAGCGTTCCAGTCCCACTTTACAGTTAGTATCTTTTGGTAAAGTACATCTTGTTGTTTTCTATCCTGTCCCAGTCTGGAGTTCTAACTGTTGGTTATTCTTCTTTCCCCTACTGCAGAGTTTTCCGGGGGTCCTAGAGACTGGCAAGAAAGTGGGTGGACGATTTCCCTATATTCCTGAAAAGCCCAAAAGGACATCTTACTTTGGTTATATCCCCTTTTTTCCCGGGAGGTACTTACGCATAGTTGTGTTAACCTACACTGTGCGTGGTGCGTTCTGGAGACGAGGGGGACTAGTCATCTTTCCATCGTTCCTGCTGACATCTTTCAGAGGTTAGTGGTAATATCCATTGACGTCGTGACAGATTGACAAGCCCACGTAATTCGTCAGCCTGAACGATGGATACCACTACAGTGTTGACCACTTTGCTGGAGAGCGTGAATGCACTCCAGCAGGAGGTACATGCTGCAAGGCAAGAAAATGTAGACCTTAGAACAGAAGTGAGTACGTTAAGACGGGAGGTGGCGGGTATTTCTCGCAAAGGGCGGAGTTACATTAGAGAGGCAACACTTCCCCCCCCTTCTCAAAACCCAGATGGGGTGGCCATGGGAGGTGGGTTCTTTACTTCACCACCCTCTAATCCCTCACCTTTCAGTCCTGGTCCCACAGTTCATGTTATCCAGAATCCAGGTATACCATTGGCACCACCAGAGCGATTCTATGGGGACACGAAGAAATTTGAAACTTTCTTGAATCAGTGTAGGCTCCATTTCCTTTGTAAACCTACCATTTTTGTGGATGATGCTTCCAAAACTTCGTTCATGATGTCATACATGGGTGGAAACGCCGCTAGATGGACTATTCCGTTGATGGAAAGGAATGACCTTGTGCTACACAATTTCCAGGATTTCTGTAGCGAAATGAGAAAGCTGTTTGACAGGAAAACCCACATGCTGTCGTTAGATCGTGAACTGATGACGCTTCGTCAAGGATCACAGGATCTGTTGACATATATCACCACATTCAATCGATTAATCGTCGAAACCGACTGGCCTCCAGAAAAACGTACATCATTGTTTTATCAGGGATTACGTGGGGAGTTAAAAGATGTACTTTCCCAAGTGGTACAATTGCCCAAGACATGTGATGAATTGATAGATCTTGCGGTCCAGCTGGATCACCGAGTTCAAGACAGAAAAGGGGACAAGAATAGAGGAGAAGTGCGGTCATATTTTCCAAAGCCTCGCCCTCCACCAGAGGAATACAACAAACCTGGGGTGGGAGTAGAACCCATGCAAATTGGAGGAGTGAGGGGTCCATTGTCCTCTGAAGAACGAGAGAAAAGACGCCTGCAAAAGTTATGTCATTATTGTGGGAAAAGCGGTCATTTCATTAAAGAATGTCGAGCTAGAGGAAGAACAAACAATCCGGGTCCTAGTCCTCGTAACCAAGTTGCAGCCACACAGGAATCGGAAAACTGAAGAGCCCAAGTTTGGACGGGATCCCCGTCTTGGGTAAGGAAAATGAAGAAAAGATCCCTTTGTATCTTGCAAATACCATGCAACCTTCCGTGGCTCATATGTGCATTACTGTGTCTTTGAAAATAACTGAGAACAGTGTTATCACAGTGTCTGCTCTATTGGATTCAGGAGCCACAGGAAATTTTATCGACCAACAGTATGCACGGAGGATGGGTATTCAAAAAGAGAAGAAAAAGATCCCTGAAATGGTGAAAGCCGTGGATGGTAAGGCCCTGACCTCGGGCCCAGTGTGCTTTCATACAGAAGCCTTAGTGATGTATGTTGGTGAGAATCATCAGGAAATCATACAATTTGACATCATCGACGCTCCACAATTTCGCCTCATTCTCGGAATGCCCTGGTTGACATTACATGACCCTGTGGTGCAATGGGCTGCACGTACGGTATCCTTGACATCTCAGTACTGTCAAGAACATTGCTGCCCTCCTGAGATGTCAGACGACCAGTGTGAAACGCAGGCCATTTGTCTTGCCCAAGGATGTGTCGAAGGAATGTATTGCTGTGCTACCTCTCTTCCCAGTGAATACACGTCTTACCTGGATGTCTTCGACAAAAAGAAAGCAACAAGTCTACCACCACACAGACCTTACGATTGTCGAATTGATCTTGTTCCCGGGGCCGATATCCCCTGCAGCCGTGTGTATGCACTGACTGAGCCTGAGACGCGATACTTGAAGACATATTTGGAGGAACTCCTGGCTTCGGGGTTTATACGCCATTCTACTTCCCCTGCTTCGTCTCCTCTCTTTTTCATCACAAAAAAGGACTGTGACGAACTACGAACGTGTATAGACTATAGGTCTATCAACAAAGTGACCATAAAGAATAGGTACCCTTTGCCCCTTATTCCTGTACTCCTGGACCAGCTACGAGGGGCTCAAGTGTTCACCAAATTGGATCTTCGTGGTGCTTATCACTTGGTACGGGTACAGTCCGGTGACGAGTGGAAAACGGCCTTCCGTACGAAGTTTGGCTTATACGAGTACCAAGTGATGCCTTTTGGGCTATGCAACGCCCCGGCTGCATTTCAATACTTCATGGATGAAGTATTGAGAGGGCTGTTGGAAACGATTTGTATAGTATACATCGATGACATCCTGATATATTCTCGTAATATCACCGAACATGTCTGCCACGTGAAAGCAGTGCTTGATCGTCTTCGTCTCCATTCCCTGTTTGCCAAGTTAGACAAGTGTCTATTCCATGTTGAAGAGGTGGCCTTTTTGGGATACGTCATCAATGCCCAGGGGTTCCAAATGGACATGAACAAGGTAGAGGCAATAACCCAGTGGCCAGCCCCAATCCATGTGAAGTCTGTGCAGAGTTTTATGGGGTTCGCTAACTACTACCGACGGTTCATCAAGGATTTCTCTCGCATTCTCGCTCCCATATCAAGACTGCTGAGAAAGAACGTATCCTTTGAGTGGACTCCAGAAGCGGATCAGGCCTTTGAAACATTGAAGAAACGTTTCACTCAAGCACCTATACTGCGACATCCGGATCCTAATTTACCGTTTGTGGTCGAAACGGATGCTTCACAATATGCCCTGGGTGGAGTGTTGTCCCAGCGCCATCCCGAGACGGGACAGTTACATCCAGTGGCCTTTTACTCCTGCAAACTCTCCCCCTGTGAGGTGAATTACTCAATCACGGATAAAGAACTATTGGCCATTAAACGGGCATGTGAAGAATGGAGACATTACTTGTTGGGGGCTCTACATACAGTCGAAATTTATACGGATCATCGAAATCTGCTGTTTTTAAAGACTGCGAAAGCGCTAACTCCCAGGCAGTTACGGTGGTCTCTTTTCTTTTCGGACTACGATTTCATCATAAAATACAGACCTGGAACCCAGAATGGCAAGGCAGATGCGCTATCCCGCAGAGTAGATCATGCAGAATCTCAGCAGATGGCAAATGAGGAACCTCCTCCTATTATTTCTCCTTCGGCCTTTCCGACATCAACGTTGGCACTTGTGGTATCGGGAGAATTCTTAGACGACGTCAAGGTGGCAACATCACAGATCGATGGCAAGGCATGGATGCAGGAAGAACCAGATCATCGAAGTTCCAAGGATGACCTACTATATCATTATCATGCTCTATATGTGCCCCTGAAAATCCTCCAAGAACAGACTATGCATTGGTGTCATGATTCTACACTAGGTGGTCATCTGGGAGAATACAAGACCATCGCTAATATGGAACGTTCCTTTTGGTGGCCCTCGCTGCGAAAAGATGTCAAAGACTATGTACAAAAATGTGCGGTTTGTGCTCAGAGCAAGGCCAGTCATTCCAAACCTGTGGGATTACTACGTCCCATTCCCATTCCACCCTCTCCTTGGCATACAGTGTCGATGGATTTTATTGTGGAATTACCCCCGTGTGAGACATACACTACCATTCTAGTTGTGATAGATCATCTGACGAAAATGGGTCATTTCATTCCCTTGAAGAAATTGCCTTCCTCCTCTGAATTGGCTTTGGTTTTTCTACAGCATGTAGTGAGAGCCCATGGTATACCTAGAGTATTAATCACTGACCGGGGTTCTCAGTTTACCTCTCGTTTTTGGAAGGCTCTTTGCCAAGCATTGCATATGGAGGCTCGTTTATCGACCAGTTTCCATCCGCAAACAGATGGTAAAACGGAGCGACTTAACCAGTCCCTAGAACAATATTTACGGTGTTTTACCCTGCTGAACACCGGTGACTGGTTTCCTCTGGTCTGGATGGCTGAATTTGCATATAATAACGCCGACCATTCCACCCTAGGTTGTTCGCCCTTTTTTTGTTCCTATGGATTTCATCCCGATATGCTTCCTTTTGAGTGGCCTATCACCTCCACGCACCCATCCATTCAGGAGCATCACGCTCACCTTCGGGCTGTTTTGATTGACGCTAGGAACCACCTAGCGCAATCTCAAGCATCCCAGAAACGATGTGCAGATCGAAAAAGGGTTCCTGAGCCTGAATACAAGGTGGGGGATAAGGTCTGGTTATCCACTAGGAACTTACAATTGAAGGGAAGGGGTAAACTGGCTCCCAAGTACATAGGGCCCTATGGAATTGAGCGGATTATCAACCCTGTGGCCGTACGATTATCCCTTCCCCTTTCCTGGAGGCTCCATCCTGTATTCCATGTATCTCTGCTTCGTCCCTGTCGGGTAGGAATGAGGCTTCCTTCTCGCCCAGGCCCCATTGATCTGGACGGGGATGAGGAGTATGAGGTAGAGGAGATCCTAGATTCCCGTTTGTCCCGAGGGAGGGTGCAATACCTGGTTTCGTGGAAAGGGTATGGGGTTGAGGACAGGACTTGGGAACCATCGGCCAATTTGCATTGCCCTCTGTTGTTGGACCGGTTCCATGACACCTATCCTAGCAAGCCTGGTCGACCGCCGGGACGTCGGTCCTTGAGGGGAGGCTCTGTAGCGATCACCCTGGGGAACAAGGTCTGGAGAGGGCGGCTAGCGGTAGTCAGAGAAGGAAATTACCGCATATCGCCACTAGAGGGTGTTCGGAGACTGCGGAACTACAATCCCCAGAGGCCCATCAGACTAGGAAACGGAAGAGTAATGATTACAAAAGCTTTCGGAAGTAACGGCTCGGGGCTTGTCAATCAGGACCTTGAGCGTAGTTTGGATGGAGCCATGCCGGTTTAGTTTGAACGGAGATCAAGGGTCTTGTAAGTCCTGAGCAGAACGGAGTCTGCTCCTGAATCGTCTCGAGACAGTTTCTAGCAACACTTTGTTTCTTTTATGCGAGTCCCCGCAGATTTTGGTAAGACGGACAAACTCGCTCTAGCCAGTGGCGTTTGTGAGACCCGCGCTGGAGCGCGTTGTCGTCTCCGTCACTGTAGTATTCCTGGGTAACCTATTTCGGAACTTCGAGGCGTGCCGGCCGGTACGCTTTTCCAGGAGAATCCCTTGCTGATTTTGTTTTATCATTCCTTGCTGATTTTGTCTTCATTTCGAACCAGGATTGGAAATTGCCGGACTGATATCTAAACGTCTTGGTTCTATCGAATGGATTTTTGTTTCCTGTTTTACAATCCTAAGGGCTTTCCTCAGCGTTCCAGTCCCACTTTACAGTTAGTATCTTTTGGTAAAGTACATCTTGTTGTTTTCTATCCTGTCCCAGTCTGGAGTTCTAACTGTTGGTTATTCTTCTTTCCCCTACTGCAGAGTTTTCCGGGGGTCCTAGAGACTGGCAAGAAAGTGGGTGGACGATTTCCCTATATTCCTGAAAAGCCCAAAAGGACATCTTACTTTGGTTATATCCCCTTTTTTCCCGGGAGGTACTTACGCATAGTTGTGTTAACCTACACTGTGCGTGGTGCGTTCTGGAGACGAGGGGGACTAGTCATCTTTCCATCGTTCCTGCTGACATCTTTCAGAGGTTAGTGGTAATATCCATTGACGTCGTGACAGCTTCACAGCACTGCTTCATCTACACAAATCCGTCCTGAAGATGATCCTGAACCAATAGGATCGATACGTCGTCGACTTCTCAGCTCAATAAATGGCGCACCCACCGTGTTGGCTCAACTGAATTGATGACTTAAAACAAAAAGTCTGTTGTATTGTTATATGAGCCACCTCGTCGTCCTGATTCACTGTATATATCTGCACAAATTGCACCTCATGTGCCGTCCCAGCTGATCTCAATTGTCACTTGCATCGCTACTCGTATGTCACAATCACATACCGTGCAGCAAGTCCAATTTTGGGTTTGTTTTCTTGTACAGTGCTGCTACAACTATTCTCTCACCTTTCTTTTTGAATACATGATGCTCGAAGCACATTTCTAAAATCTATTGGAGTCTCCTTATTTCTGTTCATGTAATGCTTTTGCATATCAATGTAACTGTCGTTCTCTGCCCAAACACTCTAATGAAATCCATTTGTTGCTTGAGGATAGAGAGCCGGATGTCCTCTTTCTCACGGAGACATGGACAAATTCAGCTTCTGGCTCGGTTGTCGTCCTGGCCCTTCCTCCTGATTATACCCTGATCAAACAGGATCGAGACTCTGGGCGGGGAGGCGGCATTGCTATTATTTTAAAAAAAAATTATAGTTGCAGAGTCACGAAGGGGTCCTTGACAGACTGCGAAAATGTCTCCTTTGCCATTTCCTTTTCGCCCACTTGTACCTTCTCCGGTATTTTGTTATATCGGCCCCTGGGGGCCTTTTCCGCCTTTTGCAATGACCTGGTAGGTACGGTCATAAACCTTGCAAGTAGCTCCTCCAACTTCTCGATTATTGGTGACTTTAACCTTAATTTAGATGATTTGAATGTATCCTCTTCTCGAGAACTGGTTGCAGGAATGGAAGCTTTTCAGTTTAAACTTATTGTAACTGGCCCTACCCATAATGCTGGCCACCTGCTCGATCCTCTGTTTACTAATCTAGAGGATCTTGCCCTGAAGGAGAAGATTGCAGTACCCTGGTCAGATCATTTGCTTCTGTCCTTTGTATGGACTCCGGTGATCGTCCCGCAATCCTCTATAAAAACCACTAAGTTGGGACGAAGTTGGTCTAAACTTGCAGTTGAAGAGTGGGTAACCCACTTAAACAAGTCCATCCCTGACTTCGCCACCAACCCTATTGAAGTAAATGATGATTTCAATACTTGGCTGGAAGCCTCCTTAGACATTGTGCTACCAAAGAGGTGCTTTGACTTGCGAACTGGTTCTAATAAGATACCTTGGTATGCGCCTGAACTTAGGAAAATTAAACAAACCTGTAAGCAGTCAGAACGGAAATGGAGAAAAAAAAATTCGACACCGAGTAAGGACAACTATAGATTAGTACTTAGGTAGTACAAAGCTGGTATTAAAGACGCTCAATCTAAGTACTATCAGGGAAAGATTATGTCGGCTGCTAATGCCCCGAAGGAAATATTTAAAATCTTTAAGTCCCTTACCACTCCTCCTGACCCCCTCCCTGATGCCTCGAACGCCCAGCTGCCCGTGAACGGCCTGAAATTGCTAACTTCTTTCTCTCCAAAGTCACTAACATCTACTTGCAGTTTCCTCATTCAGTTCTGGATTTGCAAACTCCCTGCCTCCCCTCATATGCCAAGCTTGAGGTGTTCCCTTTCTTTATCTGACACACAGTGCCTTTTGGAGAATCTCAAATCCGGCTCCCCAGCTGATGTGGCGCCTCCCTCTGTACTCAAGTTAGTATCAGGGACTATAGCACCTGTTATCCAACACATTATTAACACTTCATTGGCAGTTGGACAAGTCCCCCCTTTATGGAAACAGGCATGTGTTAAAGCATTGCTAAAAAAAACTAACTTGGATCCGAGGGATTGGGCAAATTATCGACCTTTCTCCCTTCTCCCCGGTATTAGCAAATTAGCAGAAAAACATGTGAACACTACATTGGCAACATATGTCAAAAGTAACGGGGCCCTACATCCCACTCAGACAGGGTTCAGAAGCAAACAGGGAACTGAGACGGCTCTCCTGGCAGTGGTGGAAGATGCCAGGAAGATTGT
Source organism: Lissotriton vulgaris (assembly GCF_964263255.1). Taxonomy (NCBI): domain Eukaryota; kingdom Metazoa; phylum Chordata; class Amphibia; order Caudata; family Salamandridae; genus Lissotriton; species Lissotriton vulgaris. Next base: position 47,201 of record NW_028250536.1, on the reverse strand, counting down.
AGACTACGGAGGCTGCGCTGCTATTATCCTGTTAGACCTCAGCGCAGCCTTCGATACGGTAAACCACCGTATCCTGATACAAAGACTGAAGGCGGTTGGGGTAGCTGGGACTGCCCTGGAGTGGCTTCGATCTTTTTTAGCCTACAGATTGTTTGTGGTCTGTGAGGATGAGGTGCACTAAAAGCAGACAGGGTTGCAGAATGGTGTCCCCAGGGATCCTTGTTGAGCCCCACCATGTTCAACATCTACATGAGGCCCCTGGCAGACATTGTACTTCCCTGGGGGGTACACTTGGTAACCTACGTGGATGACACCCAGCTGGTAGTGTCACTCAGCCAGCTGGACCTGACTAATAATAACCTTAAATCCTGTCTGGTCAACGTAGCGGAGTGTATGGATGCCTCTTTTCTAAAGCTTAACAGCTCCAAGACCGAAGTCATGTTATTGGGTCATGCCTCTGTTACTAATCTTGATCCTAGCTGGCCAGCAGTACTAGGCCATAGCCCGCTGCCGAAGAGCCAGATGAAGAGTCTGGGCGTGTGGATTGACCCCGGTCTCAGTTTTCTGGTACAAGCTCGCAAGGTCGCAGCCACCTGCTATGGCTTTAATCAGAACGCTGAGGAAGATCCTCCCTCTTCTCCCTTTTGATGCTAGGCGCACGTTGGTGCAAGCCCTCATTCTATCACGACTTGACTATTCCAACGCGATCTATTTGGGCGCTCCACAGGGGCCCATTAAGACCCTTCAGCTGGTTCAGAACTGCGCAGCACGTCTATTGCTAAAGGTGGCGAGACGTGACTCTGCTAAGCCAGCACTTCGTCAGCTTCACTGGCTTCCTGTACAACAGAGAATTGTGTTTAAATCTTTGTGTACTGTACACAAATCCCTCACTGGTAATGGGCCATCGCTCCTTCTACCGATGTTTGAACACCTGCCGGTACTGCGAACCCTCAGATCCAACCATAAAATTTTGCTGACAGTCCCAAGGATTCGCCGGGCTCGCTCTGGCGGGCGCAGATTTGCGCAACATGCTTCAAAACTTTGGAATCAACTCCCTGAATCGATCCGTTTTAAACCTAAACACCTACAATTCAGGAAACAGCTGAAAACCTTCCTTTTTCCGTGAATGGCTATGACATTCTGGTTATCCTAATGCGCTGGGATGCCTACGGGTAACTATACGCAATAAAAGTGCATATTCCATTCCATTCCATTCCAGCTGTTTAAAAATAATACCAGTTGGGTCTTTGTTCATAATTTACACATGTCCTACCCTGTCCTTACCTGGTATAAGGGTTATACTACTGTAGCTATTTACAAGGGTCCTTGTGGGACAGGCACCACATGCCTTAGATACGGGTAAGATTTCTGGGGCTCTGCACTGGACAATTGGGTCTGCAGACACAAGTCTTAATTCCACGATAACACTGTGCTATCTGATGTGATGTGGGGACTTGAGAGGGCACTGCTGTCCAAATATCACTAGTAGATGATGTAGGTCCTTTGTGGGAGATCTTTGAGCCACTGAGATCTTTGGGAGAACAGGAGGCCTGCCAACGGGTCCTTGGAGAATGCACACCTGGGGGCCAAACTTCAGCAGGTCTTTGGCCCAGACCAGCCACTATTCCGAAAGGGCATGTGGTGCCCTTCATTGGCTGTAATCCTCCATGTGCACAAAAGAGTCCTCAGGCAATGTGCAACACGCAGTCCGGGTTCTCCAGTTACGCATCCCCACAAACGTATCTCACCCTTGTAGTTATACTGTTGCGTGTCTTTAAAGTTTGGGACAGATTGAGGGGTTTCCCTCTGAACCACATATATCTCCCCTAAATGTTAGGCCTGTCTGCCGTGAGGCAGTGGAATGCAGATCTTTAGTGGGGCCATGATCTGGCCCCAAGAGGCTAAGTGTCAAAACCTCTCTCTCCAATCTGTCCCAACTGGCCCTCAAATGGCATAGGTCTTGTCGTTCTAGGGGTATGCTAATGGTTTATGATGGTCACTGGGGAATGTACAGATGTGCTCCCCTGAACCCTGGTGTCCACCAGAGCCACGCACCACAGCATACAAGACTCTTAGAACATAGAAATGTCCATATTCTTTTTCATTTTCATTTCATGAAGCTTTATTCGGTTCAAATAGATGACCATAAAAGCACATACAACAACATGATAAAAATAAAATAATAAATACAGTTAATACATAATTCAAAATCATCACATCAGATAAGGTGTAGTTATTTATGTTAAAAAGGCATATCTTATCAATTAACCTGAAAAACAATTATATTTCTAAAAAATCATGCTTTTCCTAGCATTGATGCACCGATTTAAAAACGTTGCAGTATAAAAAACAGATGTCAGCTGATTCCAAATTAAAAATTAAGTTCAAAGCATGTGCAACTGTTCGTACTCCGTACTTAATAAACATAGGTTTCAGGTAAGCAATACGAAAGTAAGTGTACAGTTTGCAGAACAACAGAAAATGTACAGTGCTTTCTGTGGATACATTATCACACATACAGGGCCCAGTCGGATGATTCTTGATATTAGGATGGGCCACCAAACAGTGAGCCATTCCGAATCGGAGCCTGGTTAATACAAATTTGTGGGAATTCCTAGTCACCATGGTTAAATACAAAGGAAAACCTACAACAGTGGTATATTTGTTGTAGAAAATGAAGGTAGACAAAGATCCGGCTGCAATTTCCCGCTTTCTCCCCATAAATGTCAGGAAGATAGTTTTCATTTCAGATTCAGAGATCATAGATGCAGCACCGGGATCATCTAAAAGATTGAGGTTAAAAATGGCCGAAAAACAGCCAACGACATATTTTAGCCAGGGAATGTTTTGATAATTATCCAGGCATAAGCAATCTTCAACGATAGATCTATTAAATTGCTTGTCATCCTCTAGCCAAATGGACCCCCAAGTCATCAAAGGCCTAAGGCCTAATAGATCAGTTAAGTGATTGACTGCAAGCTCTCGATGGATTAACTCAGTCGAGGCTGACTTGGGCAAACAGAGGAGCCTTTTTAAAAATAGATTTTCCTCCAGTTGTAAATCAGAGGCGCTACTGTGACCCCAAACTCCTGCCCCATACAGAGCTATTGTAGCACATCTAGCCTGGTAAATTTTTAACATATCCCTTGAACGACGATCCCCTATCTTAGTGGCAAATCTGTAAATACCGTGGGCATTTTTTGCCATTCTATTTCGGATATTAGTAAATTAATTTTTCCATTTCCTGTCATTAGAAAAAGTAATACCTAGGTAACAAAATGTTTCCACCTGTTGCACCTTCTCTCTTTCTATGAAAAATGTCTTTAAAACTCTAGCTTTAGCTCCACAGGTCATTGTGTACGTCTTCCCTTTATTGATTACCAGCTTTCTATCATTAATGAAGGAAAAAAAACAGTCCATTAATCGCTGTAGTCCTACCGAAGTTCTTGGTAATAAAACAGCGTCATCGGCATATAAAAGCACCGGCACAGGTACACCGTTGATCTGAGGGGCATCAGCATTAACTTTTTTTTAAAATGACATCAATTTCATTAATGAATAAAATAAATAAAAGGGGAGCCAAAACACAGCCCTGTCTAATTCCTCTTCTGACACAAAAATGTTTCGTGCATTCTCCTCTAGTACCGAAGCGCACACTGGTTTTCAGCTTCTCGTATAACCTGGCCAGGAAAAAGATTATACCTTCAGGTGCGCCTAGTTTCAGCAGTGTAGGCCACAGTAGTGCATGGTCCACCATATCGAAAGCACTACTCAGGTCTGCAAAGCAGAGATACATTGAGCCTGGTTTGGCTTCGGTATACTTCCCGATCAATAGGTGAAGATTGACACATTGATCGAGCGTACCGCGACCCTTTCTGAATCCAAACGGACTATCAGCTAGTATTCCATTCTGCTCAACCCAATCCTCCAATCTTACGAGCATAAATAAATAAATAAATACGAGCATGACTCTACTCATCACCTTGACAGAGGAGTCAAGGAGAGAGATTGGGCGATAACTATTTGCGTCAGACCTCGTACCCTTTTTATAAATTCGTACTATACTTGATTCACCCCAGGTTGCAGGCGGCTCGGTACACACAGCTGCATTAAAAACAGTAGTGGTGCTGCCTTTTAAACATCTATAGGGACTCCGTCAGGGCCCTGGGCTTTCCCTCCTTTACTGTTATGTATTCCGCATTCAGCCTCCTGGACTGAAATGTCAAGCGGCAAGACTGCCCACTGATTCTGATCGATCACTAAAGGTCTATTGGTATCAAAATATAAGAGGAATGGGCAATCCACCCTTCACACGATACATTAGATGTTAACTCTGGAGTTTTGTCTTCTTTTAGGAAGGGGGAATTAACAGTGGCCCAAAATAGGGTACAGTTTGAGAGTTCTGCCGCTTGGTTCAAAGATTCCCAAGCCAATTGCTGTAATTCACGTTTCCTCAATTTGAGCTCACGCTTATACTCCATTCTCAAATTAATTATTACATTTTCGTCCCTAGGCTTGTCTCCTAATGCCTGCTTGAGTTTAGTTAATGCGGCAGTGCATTGATGGTTGAACCAACCCGGTCTACTCCTACGTTGTCTGTTATTACGTCCAGTAAATTTGGCATCAATAGCTTTGTTGATTACGTTAAAAAGTAGTAGTACTCTTTCAAGGTCAAATCTATTTTCTAAAATAAAAATAATATTCGGCAGGCTCTCCTTGATTATAGAACTAGATAGTTCGTCGGCCTTTCCCCCTACCCATCTTAGCCTAACCCCATTGTTCCTATGAGGATCTACATCAGTAATTGTATTACCTACAGCAACCGAACTACCTTCCCAAAAGCTGCTATTCATGTTAATTCGATTATGATCGCTTAGTGTAGTAGCTTCTATTTTCGGGGGGGGGACTATAAGGGATTATATTTGATGACACGATCACATGGTCAATGACAGAAGTGGCATGCCAGTTTTTGAAAGTAGGAATTGCCAGTCCATTATCGTCTTTACAGCACTCCATTATTTCCAGACCATAGCAGCCCATAAGCTTATGCAGTTCTTCGCCATAACCACTGTGTCCAAAATGCAGAATATCAAACCCCGCATTATTGGTAACCTCACATACCTTCTGTGCTGACATTTCACATAGTCCAATATTAAAATCCCCCACCCAGATAAAATCAAATGCAATATTGGCTTCCTGGCACAGATTGTCAATAGTTGTGGCCAAATCTATCACTAATTTAGTCCTAGTGCCATCAAAAACATTGTTGTAATATTTGATCAACAGAATATTACACTCTTTACCCTCTGTTAGCCATAGGATCTGTACAAGATCATTTACAGATATATACTTTTTAACCAGGATAGGGCGTGAGATAGTTACAAGTGTAAGGAGACCCCCTTTGGGTCTACCTGGTCCCCCTCCCATTGCTAGCAAGTTGTAGGAGACGAATCCATCATAATTAACTTCAGTCGTACTCCACGTCTCCTGAAATCATAGGATATCATGGGCATTGATGAAATCTGTCCAACCCGGGTCTTTCTGCTTAGACTTCAGTCCCGCCACATTCCAACAAATAATTTTTGTGTCTTTTGTCCTAAAATACAATCAGTGTTATACACCAGGCTAGCGTTTCTCACCCCACACTCTGTCCAAATTACTTTATTTAAGTCCCCACGTACGGTTACAACACTGTCACCCAACTCCAGATCAATATCTGAACTAGTTATAGACTCTGGCGCCGTACAGACTATAGATTCCCGGGCCACTCTATTGCCCTCACAGACCACCATAAGAGAATTAATAGGCTCCTGGAACCGAGATTTCCCTGTCTGCTCGGGTCAATTGTTGGAATCCATAGAATTTAGATTCTGAAATCGATTTTGCATCACAAGATCAGGGTGTGGCCTTTGCACAGGGTTTACCTCTTCTACCATCGTGGGGGGGATACCTAGTGGACTATAGAAAAACCCAAGTGAACGAGCACACACATTGCCATCAGTTATTGGTAGAGATGCCGCCCTCAGTAGTACGGTGGCTGCGTGTTGAGGATGCTTAAAATTGATTATAACACAGTCACCCCTAAAACTTTTCCTGGAGCTCCCAATCCAGTGCACCCTTCTGGTCGTCAAAACTTGGTCAGCAAAAGAAGTTGGGAAGCCACAGTATCTGTGCAGCCAGGAAATCGTTTTAGTTTTAAGAGTTTCATGTGTTTCTTGGTATTTGCCCTGCTTAACTGGGGGGACATTAGTTAAAACTACCACGTATGGGGCACATTCAGGAGGAAGATTAGTAGTGCGCCTATATCCTACCTCGGTCCAGTGTTCGTTACCGTCGGCTTTAATTACAGCCTGACTATTATTACTGGCTAAAGGCGCAGGAGTTAGAGGATTGCCACTACCATTATCACTGGGGCCTACATCTCTCTGAGGGGCAACATGTTCACAACTGCTTGGTGGTAATGTCGTTTGGCTACCCACTGATTCTACCGAATTCTTAAGTAGTCCCCCTAGTCTATTGTCTTCAGCAGTTAACTGCTCGATTTTAATCATGAGGGGTTTCACAATGCCCTTAATCTTAGAGTCAATAATACTCACTAGACTGTTAATTAGTTCGGCATTCAGACCAACAACATCGTCGTTAGCCATGGTGCTATCATCCTTATTCATACTATTAGGAGGGGTTACTGCTCTTTTCCTGGTTGTCCGTGGCATTCCCCGTTTAATCTGACCTTTTCTGCATACCCTCACCATTCTAGGGACTGGGGTAGGTGGGTGCTGAGATGCAGTATCAATAGAATCGTCCAAGTCAACCAGATTAGGGTTGTCCTGCTCAGATGTATCTTTAGCAGAAACCTCAAGATCATTGGTGCAGTTACTTTCACCCAGTACTAATGAAACAGGCCCTGTTTCCATGTTGGTTTGTATGGGAGGGCTAACTATGCCCAAGGACTGCCGCCTCTCATTATTAATTTTACTGACAACCTTCACCAGATAGTTGTCTATGGTGTGAGGCGCCTGGGTAACTTTTAGTTTAGACATCACACACTATTTAAAAGAACCAATATAGAGCTTCTTAGATTTCACACAGAAATGAAAAGACAAATATATCACACCACCAATTGGTATGGTCTCAGGTTCAAATAAAATAATCAATTCACACAGCAAATATTTCCAGCTTACGGGAGTCAGGGTCACTGGCCCAGCCCAGTCTCTTACTGTCTCTGCGAGAGTTGCTCCGTTCACTTATGCGGCTCCGGGCGCGCTGGTGGCGATGTCAGAGCCGTTCCCCTCATGGCGTGTCTGCTGCGTTGTGCTGCCCCCAGGAGCTCCGGGTGCTCCGTTCACTTATGCGCCTCCGGGCGCGCTGGTGGCGTGACGCGGTTGCAGCGCGACCCCCTCGTGCTGCTGGGAGTGGTAGTCCGGAAGCCATTCCCCTCACGGCGTGACCGGCAACAGCGATGTCAGAGCCGTTCCCCTCATGGCGTGTCCGCTGCATTGTGCTGCCCCTGGAGCTCAGGGCGCTCCGTTCACTTATACACATCCGGGCGCGCTGGTGGCGTGACGCGGTTGCAGCGCGACTCCCTCGTGCTGCTGGGAGTGGTAGTCCGGAAGCCGTTCCCCTCACGGCGTGACCAGCAACAGCGATGTCAGAGCCGTTCCCCTCACGGCGTGTCCGCTGTGTTGTGCTGCCCCCCGAATCAAAGTACAAGCGACAAGCAGGCACAGGACTCTGAATAATGAAGTCCGTAACTTCCCCTGAAGCACCTGAACAGACGGAGAAACCACCTGCAGCTCGTGAATAATAAGTAACTGAAGTCCGAAAGGGGAAACTTCCAGGGGGAGAGAAATTCACCAGGTGTGATTGCAGCTGCCAAGACCAAAAACAGTATCTTCCTTAGACCGGAATCTGTGAGCCCTGAGGCAGAAACCAGCGAAGGCAACCAAATGATTTCACGAGCCGGACCAAGCCGCTGTCTTTTCACCGGAGCAGACACCGATCAGCCATAGCTCTTCAGCCTGTCAGAAAGAGGGCCCCATACAGCTCTGTCCATATTCTTTAAATCTTCTAAGCAAGTTGTGCCCAAAAAATACTTTACCATTGGAAAGGGTTTGGCATGGCCAATCCATTGATAGGAAACATTATGAGGCTGCTTCACTGCAATCCACTATTGCAGCCTAAAGTAATGTCAACCACATCACCATGTTAACCTATGGGGAGACAAAGCCACATAGGTAGTGAAAACACACACAGGTATTCCTCACTACCTGGATGCACGTGCTCTAGTTCTTACACAGACCTGCGATGGCAGGTTGGACACATTGTCCCCAGGACAAGGGGAGCAAGTGCGCCTGCCCAAGTCAGCACAGCAGACTTGACACAGGTTTAACCAAGCGGTGGTCAGTGTGCACGCACCAGCATGTGCTGGCTGGCTGCACATGCAATCATTGGCACCATCAGTGTGGTTAACCCCTTTGCTGCTAGGCCTTTTTTTGGCTATTTGGGGTAGTTCACGCTTAGGCCCCTGTAACTGTTTGACCACATAAGGTACCCACGCAAAATTTGCGTCCTTTTTTTCCAGCATCATGGGGATTTTAAAGGTACATAGGGTTTATGGATTCCCCTGGAGGGGACCCAGAATGAGCCAAAATACAGCGAAATGTTTTATTTTATTTTTTTTAAATGGGAAAAAAGGGCTACAGATTAAAGCATCTGTTTTTTTCCCTGCAAATGGTATAAAAAAGGGTCTGTGGTGCTGATATCACCATCTTCCCAGCTTACACGGTTTCGGTCATTTTTCTGGGACATTGCCTATTTTTGCTATTTTTTGTGCTTTCAAACTCTTTCTAGTTAAAGGTAAAAATGGGTATGAAAGCAATAATGGATCCAGGAAAGCTATATATTTCAGGAAAGTAGACAGAATTCTGAATTCAGCAAGGGGTCATTTGTGTAGATTCATTAAGGTTTCTTTGTAGAAACGAACCCTTGAATGTAGGAAAAATTGGAAATTAGTTGAAAAAAACAGCCATTTGTGTCAACGTTTTCACCTGTAACTTATTCTAATTATGACAGCTGTTTGAAAGCAATATATATTGTTACATCTGCTGGTCCTTTCTGGTTGTGGGGCCATATAGGACTTGTAGGTTCACCAAGATCCCGACGAACCCAGAGCCAATAACTGAGCAGCGACTTGCATTGGTTTTTTATTATGTACTGGGTATATAGCAATTATTCTGGGAAAATGTAGACATGGAAAAATCAGTATGAAAGACACCTATGTATTTCTAAAATGGAAACAAAATGTAGAGTTTAGAAACAGTAGATATTTGCACATTTCCGAAATTGGGAATACTATTACTAGCATGAGAATGATAGGTCATTTTTCAAAATGACTTATTTTTTACACATTGTCTTTCATTTGGAAGGCAGAAATGCATCGAAAGTCAATAGGTAAAAACAGTTGCTCCACAATTCTGTGTTACCCTAGGTCTCACGATACAGATGGTACCTGACTTGTGTGGGTAGGCCTAGAGCCCATGACTGAAAATGGCTCAAAACGCAACGTGGACAAGCCACATTTTCACAATGAAAAAGTACCCTTTTTTTGCAAAGTGCTTAGATGTAGTTTTTTAACCCTAGCTCTGCCGGCACCTAGGGAAACCTAGCAAACCTATACATTTTTTAAAACTTTGACACCCAGGGGAAAATGGGATGGGATGACTGGACTGGCTCTCACCAGGAATATATACATCTGCAGTTTATTATACTTCACCATGGTTTTATCATACATCATTTAATTAAGTCACAGGGCGAATGGATCTAATAATGATAACTAGACCATGAATAAACAAGACCAGCTTGTCATTTCAAAAATCTAATGTTTATTAGCTTTATTTAATTCAAGGAAAGAGCATCTCTATTCAGAAATCATTATTTTATTAGCAAATTTTGAAAGCATCTGTCAAGGAAAGGCACATTAGTCTGACATTTTAAAAGGTAAATCATTCAGCATGAATCAAAGCAAACATTAAAGTTTCCATTGCCTAAGTTCTATTTCCCTAACTAAACTCACTTCACCTAAAGAAATAATCAATAAAGTCTCCTGTCCTTACGTGCACCAGTAGTCCGACAGCACGTCACTCAGGAATCGGGAAGCAAGAGCCCCCTCCTGCCTGAAGGGTCAGATTTTATACATTTCTAACTAACTAATCTACTAAGAAAGTGTCACTTTTCGTTCCCAACTGCGTTCCCATTGGCTGCCTTATGTCAGACCATCCATGTCATCATTGCTTTCAAACCAAGAACGGGCTCTTCTTTAGCCCTATTGTTCATAAAACTTCGCTTCCTCAGGATTGTTACAAAATCAAGTTCATCCGAGTTACAGTCTCTTAGCTTCCTCACATTGGCAATCCTGCCATTTCCTGTCCTTGAATATAACACCAAGAGCACAATATGCACGTCTTCATTTCACAGTAATTTCTTTCAACGTGGTAAAATTTTCCACTTCTTATGTGTGCAAGGCTCACATGTTTCATGAACGCCATCTTTTGCGTAGGCCCAAAAAGGCCTCTCAGGGAACTAGTATTTAAACAAACACAAGACAGTAATTAATTAGAGAATTGACACCCATTCTGTTACCCACCCCCTCTTCTAAATATCAACCAAGTTAATTATATTATCTAGCCGAAGCACAAAAAAGCAGCATTATAAAAACCTTCTTCTTTGAGGCCATCAGGATTCTCCACGAGCTTTTCCCACAGAAAAGACATGACAAGACACATTGCACATATATAACAAAGCACATGCCATTAATTAAACAGCCGCTTTTAATACTGACAAAACAAAAGACAAGGTTAGTTTATTATTTTCCACAAACTTGCAAATGCAACATGAAAGCATATTAGTCCCGCCTGTAATGTGTGCAACTTTAAAACTAAGTTGATTAGTTGTTCAACCCATGCCATTAGTACTGTTACTATTTTATGGAAGTTTAACTTTGCGAGTTTGAATCTCGCTCCATCAACTCCCTCATCTGGTGATTTCACAATCACCAAACCACACCCAAAGATTTTCAGGAAAAATTTTATCTATATAGACCATGCTTTGAACATCACTGTATTAGTATTTCTAAACCTTTGATTCAGCAGTCTGTCTGAAACTCTCATATTGTGCTCTACGCATCTCTTCTAGTTCTATCTCCTTCTCGTGCTCTTCACTGAGCTTATAAATTCTTTTCTTTTCCTTCACATATTTCTTTCTCTTATGTATCATCCAACTAATTTTTAGTAAAAGTGTCACTACAACTATAATTATTACAGGATAAAGTATTTTACCAATGATTGAACTACCAATCTCATGGAACTAGTGTCTGATTGGTGCAAATCTTTTACTCAAACGTTCTGAAAAATCATCTTCTTCTTGGGGTTCTATTTCTGAGTGTAATTCTGTTATATTTCTGATCATCATCTCTATGTTTTGACTCTTATCTGGGATATATGTGCAGCAATCCTGAACATGTAAAATCACACAAACTCCTCCCTCTTTTGCTAAAAGAATGTCAAGGGCAAGACGGTTTTGCATAACCATCGAGCGCATGGCAATAATCTCAGTATCAACTAATTGAAAACCACTTGCAGTATCTGTTGACAATCTGTCCACAGTTGTAGACACTTTTTGGATTTTATTTGCATTCAGGGTTATTCCCACCATAGGTATGATTGCACCAAATATGTCTCCCAAAATTTCTGTAAAACTTTCCCTCTTGTACCTATTCAGGTGTTTGCCAATTTCAAATGAGCCTTCTGAATTTCTGTCTATGTGAAAAATCTTTGGAAAAACTAAACCAATATAGCACGTCCCGTACCAGTGGTCGGGAAGACTGAAGTAAGCTTTATTCCCACAAACTTAATTCCAGGAAAAATCGGATCTTTCCCACCTTTAAATCTCCACCCTCCAAGGATGCGATAGGTATCTTCATATTGACTAGCTCCCACAAAATAATTGTCAAACTGAGTGTTGTCTCTCCTTATGCACAATTTTCCACTAACAGGTTTATCTATGTGTATAGCTACATTTTCATTTCTGCCATTCAGCTTTTCATCCTCACTCTGCCAAAACTTAGACTTGGTTTGTTTCAGCATTTCATTCCTTTTGTAAATCGCTCTTCTCTCCTCAACCATGTTTAAGAGAGACTTTTCTTCTGCCCTCAATTTACTTGTTAAATTGTTTCTGAAAGCATATTCATATGTCAGTTCATTAGTTACTATGAAAAATTCCCTCATCTGCTTAGCATGTTTTCGTTTATTTAAGCTATTGTCAATCTTTAAATTTGCAAACATTTAATCATAGTCTGAATATTAATACTCCAAACGTCCAGTTTTGTAAAACAAACTAGCTATTACACTACAAGTAACACCATCAGTGAGGGGCAGCATATTGTATGTGACCCCTTCTGAAACAGAAGCAGGAGGTTTCACACAGACATAACAATCCTTTACATTCATCACCTTAACATATTCAGATAAAAGCCTAGAAAAAGTATTACTAGAAAAATCACCAACAGATCTATCTTGATGGATCTCTGGTTTGTGCTCAATAACTCTATTAGTCTTACTCACTACATAATGAATAACTTGTTTAGACTCAACTTTACTAGTCATGTTAATTTTGTACATCTCCTTGTCAATCCCAAATGGGAAAATGACAGCTAAAATTAGCCAAACCAAAATTATTAGAATCACACAAATAGAAGACATAACAACATCTCCTTAAAATAGAGCATCTCGAATTATTGTTAGATCTAGGCATCTTTTACTAGAGACAAGAGCCTTTCAGAAAAACAAAAACAAAAATTTTAAATTTAAAAATCACTATACCCCCTTATTTATTTATTTATTTTAAGAATCCTCTAACAGCTTTTCTTCGACCTTACGTCTTACATCAAAGTGTTTTTCCAGCTAACACAATTTCTTCGACCTTGTGTCACCTAACACATTTTCTTCGACCTTACGTCATCAACAGCCTAAACCAAATGTGAAAACAAATTTAATTGTTGTCACTTGTGTCATCTACTTCTTCTTGGCTACTACTGCTTATCTCTATCACTGGTGGGATTATAATGTAAGTCCACTCAGGGGACTTGTACTTCTGATTAGGTTTTAACACTCTCTTTGCTCTACTGCAAATCACTTCTATTTTCTTTCCTGCTTGATTTTTCTTTTCTAAATCACTTTTCTGACTCAAAATTTCGTCAACCTGTTCTTTTCATTTATTAACACATTTGAATTTCAGGCCCTCATTTTCATTTGGCCAATTATCTCCTTTTCTAAAGAGTTTTTTCTTAGGCTCACATTGATTGCATTCAGCTTTCCACGCTCTTTTTCTGAATTCTTTTATTTGAGATTCTTCATCACTTTCATCAGTTTCCCTTTCAGAGATCTGAATTCTAGATCTAGGTACTTCTTTACTCTGCAGCTTCACTCTGTTAGGCACATCATCCTTATAGCTGGTACTCGGTAATTCGTCTTCTTCTTCTTCTTGAATTACTTCCATACCACCAGTTCCAGAATTTTCGTCCCTTCTTCCAGAGCTTTCAATCTGCTTTTCAATACTCTACTGATCTTGATTCACTTCAGACTCTTTTTCTGCTTCTTTCTCTAGCAGATCTTCTTCTTTGTCAGAATCTACCACTACGATTTCTAGATCTTTTTCATTCAATGCCTCAATCACATTTGAATCTTCCAGATGTTGACTTTCTTGTTGATCTTCAGAATCTGGATTTCTTTCAGGTTCTTCTTCAGAATCTGAATCAGTTGTTGTGTCATTTTCTTCGTCAGGATTCTCAGGTGGTGGTACTCGAATGATGTGACTCGCATGTATCCACCTTTTCAGACCTTTACACTTTACTGCATTTGTTGTGACAAGAATCACCTGTCTCGCTTTCTGCCACCTGGGTACTAGACAATTTCTCCTCCGGTGTACCTTTGTCCTCACCAAGTCTACTGGCAAAATATCATGAGCCTGTTCCTTTTCTCTTGTAAGTACTTCCGTTCCTACATGATGGAACACAGAAGTCACTACCTCAGACAGGTTTTTACAGTAATCCATAATTGCACTGTCATTAATGCTAAGCACTTTACCTACTGGAACAAATGCCTGTCTCATTACTCTGCCTTTCAATATTTCATGAGGGCTTAGACCAGTTTTTCTATTGGGGTACTTCTCAGATACATTAAGACAAGTGGAAGTGCATCAGTCCACTTCATTCCTGTATCAAAGCACATCTTAGCAAGCCTATTCTTGATTGTACCATTGACTTGCTCAACAACACCTGACGCTTCTGGTCTGTATACACAATGCAGTTTTTGTTTTATACCAAGTGCTTCACAAATCATCTGCAACAATCTGTTTTCAAAATGTGTGCCACGAGCAGTTTCAACCGTCACTGGAAATCCATACCTAGGTATAATCTCCCTCAAAAGCAATTTTGCCACAGTAACTGAATCATTATGGCGAGTCCGAAATGCTTTCACCCATCTTGAAAACAGACAGATAATCACAAGGACATATCTTAGTCTACTGTGTGGAGGCATATCGATGAAATCCATTTGCAACATGGTGAAAGGACGACCCTCCCGTCCCATGGTTCCCAAGCTTACAACTGTCTTCCTGTTTGGATTGATTTGCTGACAAATCAAGCACCTCTGGCAAAAGGACTCTGCAATAATTCTGAATTTTGGAGTAAACCATGTCTGCCTAAACAACCTAATCATTGAGTCTCTGCCTAAATGACCTGGACCATGATACATTCGGGCCATGTCAGCAATCATGCAGTTTGGCATTACTGGTCTGTCATCTTTGTAAACCCAAATGCCATCTTCCTCTCGCTGTATGCAACCTGCTTTTAACCATTAGTCTATTTCCTCATCGTCTGCCTCATCTTGTAAATCTTTTACTCCTTGCCATGTATCAACTACTGACATTAGCATAAATGAGTTCAAAACATGTTCATAATTTTTCTCCCGATTAATGGACATATTATTTTTCGCGCAGAACTTCGCAATTTCGTCTGCGTAGGCATTACTCGTTGTCATATTATCGTTACCCTTTTGGTGAGCTGTACATTTTACTACAGCAATTTTCTTCGGCAACTGAATGCCATCTATTAGTCTTTTGATCAATTTTGCATTTCTGATTGGTGTTCCCGCAGAGGTGAAATAACCCCTTTGAGACCAAAGCTGGCCATAGTCATGGACTACGCCATACCCATATTGACTATCATCACTATGGTAATTTTCAAGCCGGTTGCTCTTTCACATGCACAAATTAAAGCAATCAATTCCGCTATTTGAGCTGAATGAATTCCTTTAAGACAAGAGGCTTCCACCACATATACAACTGTACAGACAGAATATGCTGCACTCAGAACACCCTGTTCCGTCCTTAAGCATGAGCCATCACCAAAGTAAACATAACCAGACTCAGGCAAGGGAACATCTTTTATGTCCTGTCTAGGGTTGGTGCAATATTCTAAAACATCCAGACATTCATGATCAACGTCATTCTCATTTCTGATTTCTGTCACGGTACCATCAGGCAACAATGTGGATGGATTTAAATTCACACATCTTGCAATAGACACATTATCTGATCCCAGAATAACCTTTTCGTATTTGTCAATCTGTTGCTTGTCAAATGCTGAGTCTTGCTTCTGGTAAGAAGAATCTCAACTGAATGGGGAACATACACTTTTACAGGAAACCCCATTATTATCCCTTCACTTTGCTCCAGGCTCACACTTGTTGCAGCCACTGCTTTTAAGCAACCTGGCAATGCTTTTGCAACAGGATCAAGAACTGCTGAAAAATAAGCAATTGGCTTTCTCATTTTTCCGTGCCGCTAATCAAAACTGATAATGCACATCCTTCCCTCTCACTGCAATACAGCTCAAATTCCTTTTCGTGGCCCGGCATTCCCAATGCTGGAGCTTCACACAAACTTCTTTTTAAAAGCTCAAAAGCCTCTAACTCAGTTTCTGTTAGGGTAATCGGGTCTTTTATGTCTGCTTTTGTCAGTCTCTGTAATGTTTTCGCAATTACCGAAAAAACACTAATCCATTGACGACAATAACCTTCCATTCCTAGAAACATTCTGACCTGTCTCTTTGTTTTAGGAGGGTGCATTGCTTGAATCTTTTTTATCCTTTCAATTGTTACTTGTTAAATTCCTTTTGCAATTCTATGACCAAGATATTTTACTTCCTGTTTACAGAACTGTAATTTTGCAGGCGATACTTTATGTCCCTCATCTGCCAAATGATTCAAAAGAGTAATGGTATCTGTCACACAATTGTCTCGTGTTTTTGCAGCAACAAGGAGGTCGTCAATGTATTGCACTAATGTCGATTTACCAGGCAAATCTAGATTTTCCAGGGATTTCTTTAACAACTGATTAAAAATAGATGGACTCTCTGTATACCCTTGAGGGATAAGACACCATGCCAAGATAGGCTCTTGGAATATAAACGCAAAAATTTGTTGGCTCTCTGGATGCAATGGAACAGTAAAGAATGCATTGCAGAGATCTATAACTGTATACCATTCTGCATCATGCGGAATCTGGTAAAGAATTACCGCTGGGTTTGGTACAACCGGGCAACATGGAACAACTATTTGATTAACCTTTCTCAGGTCCTGAACAATTCTGAAAGTTCTGTTTGGCTTTTTGATTCCCATAATCGGTGAATTACACGGGCTACTCTCGATTTCTTTTAAAACGCCTTGTTTTATAAATTTTTCAAATACAGGAATTACTCCCTCAATTGTCTCAGCCTTCATTTTATACTGAGGAATGTTTAGATAATCTGCTCCTTGTTTTACTGTAATTTGTACTGGGTCTACATGTTTCATCAAACCCATTTCGTCTCCAGATAAATCCCAAATTTTAATGTTGACCGTTTCTTTTAATTCTTCAGGTAAATCTTTTTTGTCAAAAGCAGGAAATAATTTACTTTCTTCTGTTTCAACCATTAACATTGTTAATTTATAAAGACCATCCTCCTCTTCTGGAGTTTGAAGCTCAATGCCATCACCGCCAAAACTCAGTCGATGGCTCCGTGACGCTAGCAGTTTATTGGATGCAGCGCTCTTCTATACACGGTGAGCACACTTAGGGTATCCTCGCATGATTGTTCGTTATGCGTAGTCCCTTCTAATGTGGTCTTTTGAATTAACTAAAAGCCTGTATCCTTTCAAATTTCCCTGTAGTAACTGGCTACAAAGAATCCGAAATAATAAGCATATAGTGGGATCGTGCATCGATAATTTTAACTACCTGTTATCCGTCAAAGAAATTATCCTGAAACATAATCATGGTAAGATATGGTGATATTAGTTGTTACATACTATTAAGTATAGAGCACCCCGAAAAACGTTGAATTGCCTGAAGGCTGATCTGTAGTTTTCTGATATTATCTAGAAGTTCAATGGAAACTGAGAAACCGAGAAGCCAGGAGTGAACCAAATCCTGTAGTTTCATTCGCTGATAAGCCGTCTTTACAAACATACTCATATATTCTGAGTTCGGCTTCTGCTTCTATGATTTAGAGGTAAGCCTGAACGTACAATGTGTTTAACACTCATTAGCACTTGTTTTGATCCATCTTCTGGATATTCGTGCATTAAGAGAGTTTTTTAACATTGGAAACCCTTTCTCCGTGGATATTAGGCCATATTGGCTTGCTGGGGATTTGTTATTTTCTTATCTTATTCTGCACAATGTACTTTTTAAATAAATGTTCACCGTCAGCCCATTTTGGTTAGACTTGTTATCTTATGTGAAAACCTTACACCTTAGAGATAGGAAAGGATACCTGGCTTGAATCATGTGATCACTGATTGTGAACATTAGTTGGTTTTATTTTAATTTTGTGAGTTATTACTTGGTAATAACTGTTTCCTTAGTTTCTCTCTTATATGGAACAGGGAGTTACTACAACTGCTCAGATACATGTATCCAAATCTGTAACTTGTTTCGCAAATGATATATTGCCCAAAAATGTGTAGGGAGGTTCTATTGCACTAGTATGTATATAGTTGGAAGAAATTATTGTATAAAATGTATTGTGTTTTTTTATGCATGTGTAGATAGATATTATCGTTAATGTATATTTTTCTATGTCTTTTGTCATTAGGTGTCCTTTAAAATTATTCTTGTGGCTCCTGAAGAAGGCGTTGTTTTGAACGCCGAAACGCGCGTCGAATATTAATTGCCACTTGTTTTGTGTAATTTTTAACTACTGTATATTGTATTATGGTTTAGGATATATTTCTTGTTATGTGACGATTTTATGAACTAGATTGTATTGTATGTAAATGTCATATTGGTTTAATCTTTTTGTGTGATTCTGTTGTTTTTAAATTTGTTATATTAATTAAAAGTGAGATATAATTTTTTAATATATTTGGTTGAATTTCTTCCTTTTGTGCAATTACCTTCCCTTTGCTTCTTTTATTTTGTACACGTGATTGAATTTTCCCTGAGGTACAAAAGTATCATATGTTATCAGGGGGTCCTTGTTACTTACATTATATACCCTTGAGGGATAAGACACCATGCCAAGATAGGCTCTTGGAATATAAACGCAAACATTTGTTGGCTCTCTGGATGCAATGGAACAGTAAAGAATGCATTGCAGAGATCTATAACTGTATACCATTCTGCATCATGCGGAATCTGGTAAAGAATTACCGCTGGGTTTGGTACAACCGGGCAACATGGAACAACTATTTGATTAACCTTTCTCAGGTCCTGAACAATTCTGAAAGTTCTGTTTGGCTTTTTGATTCCCATAATCGGTGAATTACACGGGCTACTCTCGATTTCTTTTAAAACGCCTTGTTTTATAAATTTTTCAATTACAGGAATTACTCCCTCAATTGTCTCAGCCTTCATTTTATACTGAGGAATGTTTAGATAATCTGCTCCTTGTTTTACTGTAATTTGTACTGGGTCTACATGTTTCATCAAACCCATTTCGTCTCCAGATAAATCCCAAATTTTAATGTTGACCGTTTCTTTTAATTCTTCAGGTAAATCTTTTTTGTCAAAAGCAGGAAATAATTTACTTTCTTCTGTTTCAACCATTAACATTGTTAATTTATAAAGACCATCCTCCTCTTCTGGAGTTTGAAGCTCAATGCCATCAGGTGAACAATATATTTTGCAATGCATTTTACAAAGGATGTCCCTTCCTAACAAGTTCACAGGACTGCTATCACAGACTAAAAATCTATGTTTGTCTTTGAATTTGCCAATTTCAACTTTAACTGGTTCCGTTAAATTTGTTTTAATCTGTTGATTAGGTACGCCAACTACTTGGATGGTGTCACCAGAGAGAGGCAGGTTTTCTATTTCCACTGATCTAACAATAGAACGGGTAGCACCAGTGTCCACAAGAAAAGTGATTTCTACATCATTCACATTACCATTAACAAATGGACCGGACTGATCTACCTCAAGAGTGTCTCCAAGCACACACTCTTCCCCCTCTCTCAGGCACCATCATAAGTAATCATCAGACTCATTCCCATCATTTTCTTTCAACCAATATTGTTGGGAAACATTCGACACATTCACTCTTGGTGATCTGTTTACCTGTTCACCTCCGCAGAATCCTGTTTCCGAATTGTATCTCTGCGCATTAACACAATTTGCGAGAGGCGGTTGTGGAATCTTTCTCTGCTGATTCACTAACTGTCGTTGTAGCTGTTGCTGCTGATTTATTTCGTTTAACTGTCGCTGTAGCTGTTGCTGCTGATTTATCTCATTCTGCATCTGTGGATTTAATGATGTATTTTTTAAATTTCTGGGCGGATTTTTACACTCACGCTTCCAGTGTCCAATTTCGCCGCAATTAAAACATGGGAGTTTCTACTTAAGCTCTTCAATATTTCCTGTCAACTTTGGTTTGTTATAATTACCCTTAAATTTCCCTTTATTCTGTTTAACATTTTTATTTTCGAAAGTTGCAATTTGTTGTTTAGCCACTTTCACCTGTGCCCACATTGCTTTTTCTTTCAACTTTTTCTGTTTAGCATCTATCTCATCACTGCAGTATTTTGCTTTTCTTAGGATGTCATCAACTGAAAGTGATTGCCAACCAACTATTCCTGATCTAATCATTTCACCAATGTCAGGTTTTCAGGCCATATACAAATCTGTATATAAAATGGCGCATATCCTTTTCACTCAGCTTCTCATAACCACTGTATTGTTTAAATACCAGCAGTAATCTTTCATAGAATGAATGTACTGACTCTTTTGGCTCCTGATTTGTTCTGTCAATTTTAACCCAATCTACTTCTTTCGGGGGAATCTTATTTTTCAGCCACACAATCACTTTATCATACAGGTTTGTAACATCAGGTGAAGGTGCACCAGTTACTTTATCTCGGGCAGGTTCTTCTTTGGGCCAATCTATAGAAATTTTACATTCCGTCCAAAGATCTGAAGAAACGAAAATGTCAAAGAACCCATCAAGATCAATCCACAGAACTTTTGAGACCTTAACAAATCTCTCTACCTGTCAATACCATTCCACAGGTTTTTCTCTCAATCTGGGAAAATCATTTGTAAACACCAAAATATCCTGTCTTGTCCATGAAACAAGAACATACCCTCCACCAGCTATTTCTCTCATAGGAAACTCATTTGCAACTTCCCCTCTTTCTCTTTTGTCTTCTTCCCTTGTTTTTGTCCATTTCACTCTCCATTTGCTTAATTCACCTAATCTTTTTAAAAACACTATTAATTCTTTTACATGAGTTATCCTTCCCGTGGTGTTCATGTTTTCAATATCTTTTTCCAAGAAATCCACCCTGTAATGTTTCAGCAAATTTTTCTATCTGCTTAAATCTACTTCTAATTCAGCAGCCATTTCTTCTAAAAGATCATATTTGTTTTTTGTTTTCCATTGTATGCTTTTGCAAATGAACAACAATTCATCATCCTGATATAATTTTAAACTGTCAGGTCCAATTGTGCCAATAATTAATTCCTCTAAATCCGCTTTCAGTTTTGCAGCATCAAGTAATTTAAATTCCGGGGGCTTTGGAGTTCGGGTTAAATCTATTTTACTTATGCTCTTTTCTGGAGATCCAGAATCAGAACCTGCAACAGGTGGGGTTCGATCATTTGAAAAATGTTGATTAAAAGTTAAATCTGGCATCCTTTTCCTTTGGTTAATTTCTGATAAATCTGAATAAATTTTTCAGCTACTTTCTGAATTTCTGTATTTAAAGGGACAGTTATAGCAGAATGTCTAATTTCTTTTTGATCAAAAACTGCAACAACAGGTCCAATAGTTACTGGTACTGTTACTGCTTCCATGCCTTTAGTTAACTGTTGTATTAACTCTTCTTGTGATCGGCGGTATTCTGAAATATCTGGGATATCTTCAAGTCTTCCTGTTCTTTTAATATTTCCTGGAATTACATTTCCCTGAACTAGAGATTCAGATAAACTTGAATTAGTTCTTGTTTCTACTCTTTCGGGAATTCTTGCATTATTCTGATTTAATCTATGTGGAGACTCATCATTAGTTTCTCTAGGAGGTGCACTTGGAGAAGTTCCTTGAGGAATTCTCAGGGTAGACCATGAACAAACTGGTTGATAAGGTGACCGGTGTTTTGTCTTTGTAATATAAATCTCTTCTAAAACTGGATCTTCGGCTTCACTATCTTCAGCAA
This sequence comes from Lissotriton vulgaris, assembly GCF_964263255.1. NCBI lineage: Eukaryota > Metazoa > Chordata > Amphibia > Caudata > Salamandridae > Lissotriton > Lissotriton vulgaris. The sequence goes on along the minus strand of NW_028250536.1, from coordinate 25,455 downwards.
TATTATTTTTCTTAGTAGCATTCTTTTGACTTATTTCCTCACTAAATCTTGCTGGGAATAAACCATTACACATTTCTGCTTTTCTCCAATGACGCATTCTATCTTCATGAGTTTCTCGATTAATATCTAATCTAGTGCCTCTTGTTACTCCTCTGTTTTCTCGTTCTAATTCAAACATTTCATCCTCCCATTCAGCTCAAGCTTCAAATTGTGTAGGTCTGGGTTTTGGTATGGGAGACATAATTTTTTCTCTCAAGTTTTTCATCACTTTAATGTTAAATGACCCGTCTTCCGGCCATGCCAGAACACCATCATCATTAGTGTATTCCATCCAATTATCTATCTAAAGGCAAGTATGATAACCAAATTTGCCTTCCATATAGGCTGCAGGTGTCTTATACTTATGAAGTAATTTTCCACCTCGCGTTTCAATTATCTTGGCACTTTTGAAAATATTTTTTAATTTCTGAAACCATGAAGGCTTCTTTTCATCATACATGTAATAATAATAACTCATTTTTTAAAACAAATCCGCTTATTTCAAAAGATCGTAAATGTTTTCTTGTTCATCCGCTATTCCAGCCAATCCGTGTGCGAAACTCACCAACAAGCCAATCAAGTTAAGCCACGTCACTACTTTGTGGTATGCACCTGTTACAACGCATTTTTTACAACGCACTACCACTACAACGCAGGCATTACAACGCATACCATTACAACGCATTGCGCTGGGGGGCGCTCTAGGATAAGAGGTAAGTTTAATTTACTATCCAACACCTTCCCTAGGGTCCACGGGGACTGGAGTTAGAATAGTAAATTATACTTACCACTATCCAGCACCCCAAAGCGCTATGCGTTGTAATGGTATGCGTTGTGAATACCGCGTTGTAATGGTATGCGGAGTAAAAGTATGCGTTGTAACGTCATACATCCCTACTTTGTTCGGCCAATAGAATTACTGAATTTCAGAATGAGTCAATCAGGTATGAGCCTACCAAGTCACATGAGCCAATCAGTGCGAATACTGTGACGTATGCTAGCCAATCACAGCGCGAACCCTGTGACGTATGCTGCCGCTGCAGCTTCACTGTCTCCGTTCCACTCCTTGAACTGACCCCTCCTCTGCAAAATATTTTCACAGCGCCATTTTTACAAAACTTTCAATGGAATTCAGTTAGTAACTTCATATAAAACAAACCATTTGTCTATTTCGCTAAAATAAAGAAATAGTTTTTCAAACAAACAAGTATCCTTTCACGTGAAATAGACAACGCTATTTTCACAGAATATTTAATTCGTTGATAGAAACAAGTAGCCTTGTTCTACCCTTCTAGCACACGCAATCAAATGGAAGGAATCCCTAACCATTCATACATGAAATTTTTGGTAGGACTTTAACCTGCCAACAAAAATCCTCACTTGCCAGTCAGAATAAACAACGCTACCTTACCCTTCACTCATGCTTGGATAAGTTTTAAAGCAGGATCGTTGTCCCTATACTCGAAAGCTACAATTTCATAGACAATCCTCACTATACATTCAACCTATCACGCCTATTATCCCTAAACTTGTGCTGTACGTCCACAACACTTGTGATATATGTATCAAAACCACTATTTTGAAACAGAACAAATGCACAGTGTAACCTCACTTGTCACACTTAACTCTTTGCCAGCAAACTAGGAATTTTCACTCTACTGGAAAAAACCTTTCGACTACGTGTAACAACTGAACAAACTTAACATGTTTTAGACATGTATCCTATGTATCATGTAGCATGTCAGTTACCATAGTAACCGTAACTCTGCTACCAAGTAATTGATCCAGCGCCCCTAATGAAAACCTGTCTCAATAACACCACTCCTCTTCACAATACTCACCATTAATCATGGATCTCTACTAAGGCCCATAAACTGAAGAGACAATTTTGAGCGACTGAATCATGTGACCTAATTAAACATACTATTCATAAGCTTATTTACAGGAATTTATACATCTGCAGTTTATTATACTTCACCATGGTTTTATCATACATCATTTAATTAAGTCACTAAGGCGAATGGATCTAATAATGATAACTAGACCATGAATAAACAAGACCAGCTTGTCATTTCAAAAATCTAATGTTTATTAGCTTTATTTAATTCAAGGAAAGAGCATCTCTATTCAGAAATCATTATTATATTATCAAATTTTGAAAGCATCTGTCAAGGAAAGGCACATTAGTCTGACATTTTAAAAGGTAAATCATTCAGCATGAGTCAAAGCAAAAAATAAAGTTTCCATTGCCTAAGTTCTATTTCCCTAACTAAACTCACTTCACCTAAAGAAATAATCAATAAAGTCGCCTCTCCTTACGTGCACCAGTGGTCCGACAGCACGTTACTCAGGAATCGGGAAGCAAGAGCCCCCTCCTGCCTGAAGGGTCAGATTTTATACCTTTCTAACTAACTAATCTACTAAGAAAGTGTCACTTTTCGTTCCCAACTGCGTTCCCATTGGCTGACTTATGTCAGACCATCCATGTCATCATTGCTTTCAAACCAAGAACGGGCTCTTCTTTAGCCCTATTGTTCATAAAACTTCGCTTCCTCAGGATTGTTACAAAATCAAGTTCATCCGAGTTACAGTCTCTTAGCTTCCTCACATTGTCAATCCTGTCGTTTCATGTCCTTGAATATAACACCATGAGCACAATATGCACGTCTTCATTTCACAGTAATTTCTTTCAATGTGGTAAGATTTTCCACTTCTTATTTGTGCAAGGCTCCTCTCTGGACAGGTTTCATAAATGCCATCTTTTGCGTAGGCCCAAAAAGCCCTCTCAGGGAACTAGTATTTAAACAAACACAAGACAGTAATTAATTAGAGAATTGAGACCCATTCTGTTACCCACCCCCTCTTCTAAATATTAACCAAGTTAATTATATTATCTAGCCGAAGCACAAAAAAGCAGCATTATAAAAACCTTCTTCTTTGAGGCCATCAGGATTCTCCACAAGCTTTGCCACAGAAAAGACACGACAAGACACATTGCACATATATAACAAAGCACATGCCATTTATTAAACTGCCGCTTTTAATACTGACAAAACAAAAGACAAGGTTAGTTTATTATTTTCAACAAACTTGCAAATGCAACATGAAAGCATATTAGTCCCACGTGTAATGTGTGCAACTTTAAAACTAAGTTGATTAGTTGTTCAACCCATGCCATTAGTACTGTGATTATATTATGGAAGTTTAACTTTGCGAGTTTGAATCTCGCTCCATCAGCGCAAAACGCAACATGGACACACCACATTTTCACAGTGAAAAATTACACTGTTTTTGCAAAGTGTCTAGCTGAAGTTTTTGAAACTAGCTCTGCCGGCACCTGGGGAAACTTAGCAAACCTATACATTTTTTAAAACTAGAAACCCAGGGGAATCCAGAATGGGGTGACTTGACTGGCTCTCACCAGGTTCCGTTACCCAGGCTCCCTTGCAAACCTAATAAATTGTCAAACAAAACACATTTTCCTCACATTTCTTTGGTGGAAAGTTCTGGAATCTGCGTGTATCCACAAAATTCCACCCACCCCGCTTTCCCCAAAGACTTCATAGAAAAATATCTCACTTGTGTGGGTAGGTCTAGTGCCCGTGACAGGAATGACGCAGAACCCTAGCTCTACCGGCACCTAGGGAAACCTAGCACACCTTTACATTTTTGAAAACTAGACACCCAGGGGAATCCAGGATGGAGTGAATTGACTGGCTCTCACTAGGTTCTGTTACCCAGAGTCCCTTACTAACCTAAAAAATTGTTCAAAAAAATTAGAAATTTCCTCACATTTCTGTGGTAAAAAATTCTGGAATCTGCGTGGATCCACAAAATTCCACCCACCCCGCGTTCCCCAAAGTCTTTCGAGAAAAATGGTACCTTACTTGCGTGGGCCTATTTAGGCGACATCAAAATTACCTATCACAAACCAACCTGGTTTTGCAAGGGGGGTCCCATGAGTTTTTGGCCCGGGGCTCGGCAGCCATCTAGGGAAACCTACTAAACCTACACATTTCCGGAAACTAGACACCTGGGGAAGTCCAGTGAGATATGGCTAGCGTGGGTCCCCCAACATTCTCATACCCAGAACCCCCTGCAAACCTCACATTTCTCTGAAAAAAAATCACTTTTTTCTCAAATGTCTGTGTCTGAAAGTTCTGGAATCCGTGTGGATCCACAAATTTCCCAACATCCAGCATTCTCCCAGGTCTCCCGATAAAAATGGTACCTCACTTGTGTGGGTAGGCATAGTGGCTGCAATAGGAAATAGCCCAAATCGTACTGTTGAGACTTCAAAATTACCTATAACAAAACTTCCTGGTTTTCAGGGGGGAGAACACCTGGGGTTTTGGCCCCGAGCTCGCCGCCATCTGGGGAAACCTAGCAAACCTATACCTTTTTAAAAACTAGATACCCAGGGGAATCCAGGATGGGGTGACTTGTCTGGCTCTCACCAGGTTCTGTTACTCAGAATCCCTTGCAAACCTCAAAAATTGTCCCAAAAACCCACATTTTCAGCACATTTATCTGGTGGAAAGTTATGGAATCTGCCTGGATCCACATAATTCCACCCAACCCGCATTCCCCAAACTCGTCTAAGAAAAATGGTACCTTACTTGCATGGGTGGGTCAAGTACCCGCGAGAGGCAACGGCCAATACCTATTGAGGCGACATCAAAAATACCTATCACTAACCAACCTGGTTTTGCAAGAGGGGTCCCATGAGTTTTTGGCCTGGGGTTCGGAGGCCTTCTAGGGAAACCCACCAAGCCTTACATTTCTGGAAACTAGACACCCAGGGGAGTCCAGCGAGGTATGGCTTGCATGGGTCCCCCAAAATTCTTCTACCCAGAATTCCCTGTAAACCTCAAATTTCTCTGAAAAATCCCTTTTTTTCTCAAATTTCTGTGTGGGAAAGTTCTGGAATCTGCGTGGATGCACAAATTTCCTACCACCCAGCGTTTCCCCTGGTCTCCCGATAAAAATGATACCTCACTCGCGTGAGTGGGTCAAGTACCCGCGACAGGCAAGGACCCATATTGTATTGAGGAGACATCAAAATGGCCTATCACAAAACAACCTGGTTTTGCAAGAGGGGTCACATGGGTTTTTGGCTCCGGGCTCGGCAGCCATCTTGGAAAACTACCAAACCCGCACATTTCTGAAAACTAGACACCAGGGGGAGTCCAGGGAGGTATGGCTTGAGTGGATCCCCCAATGTTTTCCGACCCAGAATGCCCCACAGAATGGGCTAAAAACTTATTTTTTTTTTAAACGTAGCGCTTAGAATTTGATTTGATTTGATTTGATTTGATTTGATTTGGACTTATAGAGCGCATGGCTGCCCTGGAGCGTCCCAGCGCTAATCCTAATCTGAACCTGATGAACTCAAGCGAGAGCAGAGTTAGGGGATGGTAGGGAACAGAAAGGTTTTGAGTGCTCTTCTAATTTTCAGATGACCCGGTTCCATTCGGAGTTCTCTAGGAAGGGCATTCCATGTATTTGACACATTCAGCGAGAACCGGCGGCCTCCTGTTCGTGCCTTCCTCACTCTTGGAACAATGGCCAAATTTTCTCTATCTGAGCGAAGGGCCCTGGTCGACTTGTAAGGTCGGATCAGTCCTCTTAAGGCCGGAGGGCCTTTACCCTGCAGAGTCTTATGTGCGATGCAGAGAGACTTAAAAGTGATCCGCTCTTGGATGGGGAGCCAGTGCAGGGCTTTCAGCAGTGGTTTGGCTGAGGCCCGTCTCGGCGCCCCCATCAGCAGCCTGGCTGCGGCGTTCTGAGCTCGCTGAAGAGTATTAATAGTGGCATGAGGGGCTGCGAGAAAGAGGGAGTTGCCATAATCCAGTTTGGACAAGATCAAACCCTGGATTAGCAGCTTTCTGGATTGAAAAGGAAGGAGAGGGAGGACCTACCGGGCTGCTCGTAGCAGGCCGAAGCAGCCTCCAACCACCTTCTGCGCATGGGTCTTGAAGGTCAGTTGGGGTTCGAACCAGATCCCTAGGCTTTTGATTTGCTGCTTGGGGGGTGGAAGATCTCCCATACAAGCGGGCCACATCTCAGGGGGCAGAGAGGTGAATTGATTGCCTAAGAACAGGATCTCCGTCTTAGATCCATTTAGCTTAAGTTTCGAGCTAGACATCCAGGAAGAAATGGCTGTAAGACAGTCCGGGAGGACGACCGGGCGGCCCCCGTGTTGTGACAACGAGACGACAAGCTGGGTGTCGTCTGCGTAGCTTATGGATTTAATCCCGAATGGGGCTACTACCTTCTCTAACGGGGCCATGTAGACATTAAACAGTGTGGGGCTGAGGGAGGAGCCCTGCGGCACCCCACACTGAAGGGGGAAGGCCTTCGACATGGACCCATTTTCCCAGATCCTGAAGGATCTCTCCTCCAGGTAAGACTGCAACCATTTAAGGGCTGATCCTGTAATGCCCAGCAGGGCCAAGCGTTGGGCCAGGACTACATGATCTACAGTATCGAATGCCGCGCTCAGATCCAGGAGGATCAGAGCTACTGATCCTCCTGAATCCAAGATGCATCTTACCTCTTCAGTCACCGCCAAAAGGGCGGTGTCTGTGCCCTGACCCGGGCGAAAACCAGTCTGAGAGTCACTGAGGAGGTGGTTAGACTCTAGGTACTCTGAAATCTGCCTATTCACCACTTTTTCGGCCACTTTGCTCAATCCAGGTAAGAGCGAGATTGGGCGAAAGTTGGCCAAATCGGAAGTGTCTAATCCTGGTTTCTTTAAAAGCGTTTTGACTCTGGCCTGTTTCCAGCTCGGGGGCACTATGCCCGAAGATAGTGACGAGTTAAGTAGCTCGGTGGCTACGGGGGCAATGGTGTTTAGGGTTTGCTTTAGAATGTGCATCAGGACTGGGTCTGAGGGAGAGCCGCTTTTAATAGTGGAAAATATGTTACAAAAGTCTTCCTTGGATATAAGACTGAAAGCCTCAAATTGAGGACAGGCAGGGTCAGGAGAAGGGGTCTCGATGGGTCCAGTGGCAGAGGGTTGAGGAAGTCTGTCTAAAATTTTCCGAATTTTGGTATCGAAGAATTCTGCTAACTGATTGCATTTCAGTACCAGGTCGTTATGGACCAGGGTGGGGGCTGGGACTTTAAGGAGCTGGTTCACAATTTTAAATGTTTCTCTGGAAGAGTTAGAAGAGAGACGAATTTTTTCTTCAAAAAAGGCAGCTTTGGATTTTTGTCGTCCTAGTTTGTAGAGTTTTAGGGCCGCTTTATATGCAGCTTTGTTAATAGGTGCCCAGTCTTTGCGCCATGCGCGCTCTGCTCTTTTGCAATCTTTTCTAAGTTCTCTTAGTTCAGGCGAGAACCAGGGGGATTTGAAAGTATTGCTCTTTTTGGTGCAGAGTTTAAGAGGCAGAACCGAATCCAGAGACTTAGTAAGCCAGTCTAGAAAATTTGTATCTGCCTGTAGAACGTCGGATTCTGCAGGGGGTGTAGATTGTTCGAGAGCAGTTGTCAAATTCTCTACTGACAGCCTTGGCCATGGCCTTTGAAGTGTACGGGAGCAGGAGACCTTGGTTTTTTCATGGTAAAATTCCCATGAAAAGGGTACTAGGAAATGGTCTGACCATAATAGGGGCAGCGGGGGTTTGGCTGCGAGCTGGGGGATGTTGGAGAAGATCGGATCCAACAAATGACCTTTATTGTGGGTGGCTTCCTTATTTGCCAGTTCCAGGTCAAAGGAGTTAAGGTTGGTGATCAGTTCAGCAGCAGAGTTATCCTTGGGGTCGTCGAAATGTAAATTCAAATCGCCCAAGATCAGAAAATTCGGGGCCTGAGCGGCAGCTGATAAGGAGATTTCTAGAAGTTAGTCAGGGAAGTGTTTTAGGCTCCCCGGGGGTCTATAGATGAGGAGACCTGACAGGGAATGAGTGGGTGAAAGCTGAATGTTAAAGCTAGCGCTTTCGGCGTCTGAAATTCCACCCTCCTTCAGTCTGCAAGTCAGAGACTCCCGATGAATTATGGCGAGTCCCCCCCCTTGCCTTTATCTCTGTTCAAACATTGAATATTGAAACCACTGGGGAGCGCAGAGACGATATCAAAGTCTGAATGAGGGGATAACCATGTCTCCGTCAGGAAGAGCAGGTCGATATTGCTATCTTCTAACAGCAGGTTAATCTCGACCGCATGCTTCGGCAGCGATCTGCAGTTAAGGAGGGCCATCTGCAGTGTTCTACCCACCTTCTTACCAACCGTCTCCCCACTAATGAGGACCGGACAGGCAGGGCATCGGCAGAAAGGGAGGCTTGACCCAACCCAATGAAGGCATCCAGGGTTGCCAGTGAGTCGTATTGATAGAAGTTCCTCCTTAGAGAACCTTATGGGTCCAAGGGGGAGCACGGGCATAGTGGCTGGCCCTAGGCCCGGTCTGGCCCGGACGGGCCCAGACGGGCTTGCCTCTGGCGCGCCTCCGGCGCGCCATCGGCGCGCCCGCTGCGCCCGCCCGCTGCGCGGACGGAAAACAGACTTCATTAAGTAACGCCCGGGCTGTGATTCGCCCGACCGCTAGAGCGCTGACCTAGTTATTTCTCCTGCAATGGCGGCCAAAGTCGTCGCCCTTTGCAAGCCTGTAGTTCCACCGAAAAGGCCCTAAAATCGGCCCCCGGTGTGTGCAAATGAGGTGGGAGGAAGCGCCCGGCTGTCCCAGACAGCGGGAGAGCAAGGAACAATTAAAAACGTAATTTCGTTGCCAACGCAATTTTTTAGATTCAAAGTGCGATAGTGCTTTTTTAAAAAGAATAAAACAGGAGGGGAATGCCTAACTCCCGGCTTCCGCCTCAGGAGCGCTTAATGTTCACTAGGTGCAAAAATAGCAAGAAGAGTCCCTGACAGGCCTGCTGCTCTTATACGCCCGGGCTGTGATTCGCCCGACCGCTAGAGCGCTGACCTAGTTATTTCTCCTGCAATGGCGGCCAAAGTCGTCGCCCTTTGCAAGCCTGTAGTTCCACCGAAAAGGCCCTAGAATCGGCCCCCAGTGTGTGCAAATGAGGTGGGAGGAAGCGCCCGGCTGTCCCAGACAGCGGGAGAGCAAGGAACAATTAAAAACGTAATTTCGTTGCCAACGCAATTTTTTAGATTCAAAGTGCGATAGTGCTTTTTTAAAAAGAATAAAACAGGAGGGGAATGCCTAACTCCCGGCTTCCGCCTCAGAAGCGCTTAATGTTCACTAGGTGCAAAAATAGCAAGAAGAGTCCCTGACAGGCCTGCTGCTCTTATACGCCCGGGCTGTGATTCGCCCGACCGCTAGAGCGCTGACCTAGTTATTTCTCCTGCAATGGCGGCCAAAGTCGTCGCCCTTTGCAAGCCTGTAGTTCCACCGAAAAGGCCCTAGAATCGGCCCCCAGTGTGTGCAAATGAGGTGGGAGGAAGCGCCCGGCTGTCCCAGACAGCGGGAGAGCAAGGAACAATTAAAAACGTAATTTCGTTGCCAACGCAATTTTTTAGATTCAAAGTGCGATAGTGCTTTTTTAAAAAGAATAAAACAGGAGGGGAATGCCTAACTCCCGGCTTCCGCCTCAGAAGCGCTTAATGTTCACTAGGTGCAAAAATAGCAAGAAGAGTCCCTGACAGGCCTGCTGCTCTTATACGCCCGGGCTGTGATTCGCCCGACCGCTAGAGCGCTGACCTAGTTATTTCTCCTGCAATGGCGGCCAAAGTCATCGCCCTTTGCAAGCCTGTAGTTCCACCGAAAAGGCCCTAAAATCGGCCCCCGGTGTGTGCAAATGAGGTGGGAGGAAGCGCTCGGCTGTCCCAGACAGCGAGAGAGCAAGGAACAATTAAAAACGTAATTTCGTTGCCAACGCAATTTTTTAGATTCAAAGTGCGATAGTGCTTTTTAAAAAGAATAAAACAGGAGGGGCTATACAATTATTCCCTATGTTTTTGGCTCTTCCAAGTCACAGGCTGTTGCCCCACCCACAAAAGTAAGGTATCATTTTACTCGGGGGATTGAGGGGAACGCTGTGGGGTAGGACAGTTGTCGATTCCACCCAAAAATATGTGGAAAATGTGTTTTATTCAGCTAAATTTGAGGTTTGCAGGGTATTTTGGGTAGGGAAACGTTGAGGGATCCACGCAAGCCTTACCTCATTGGACTCCCCAGGGTATCTACTTTTCAGAAATGTGTGGGTTTGATAGGTTTCTCTAGATTGCGGCGAGCCCGGGGCCAAAACCCAGGAGTCCACCTCCCCAAAACCAGGTAGTTTTGTTATAGGTAATTTTGAAGTCTCCATAGTACGATTTGGGCCATTTCCTGTTGCAGCCACTATGCCTACCCTCACAAGTGAACTGGGGAAACGCTTGGTGGTAGGAAACTTGTGTCAGCCCGGTGAACCTACAACTTTCCCATACAGAAATGTGAGGAAAAAATTGATTTTTTCAACAAAATTTGAGGTTTGCAGGGGATTCTGTGTAGGGAAATGTTGGGCACCCATTTCATTGTAATGACGATCGCGCGCCATGCGCGCGATCGTCTTACACACTGGTCTGTGATGACAGACCGGCCCATTTTTCAGACCATTGCATCAGCTCACTTTCACACTGTATTTATGGTGTGGACGTGCCCGAAGGCCACACAAGAGAATCAGGCAGAAAAAGCTAAAGTTTAGTGAAGCACAACCTGACGTTTATCCGCTCCAACAGTGTTCTTTTGAAAATTTGCAATGGTTTTGCTTAAGCAAAAATATGCTTCTTTTTATATTTTATTGTATCTGCACTGGGATTAATTGGTAATGATCTTGTGGCTGCTTTTAAACATTTGCAATGATTCTTATCAATCATGCAAAATTAAAGAAACTTGAAACTTGTCTTCTGTAGCATTTCCTGTTCATAGATTGATGTGTTTGTGTGATTCATTGTGTGTGTGATGTAAAGAACTCTGACTCCCTATACTAGGATGAGCAGCGCTATAAAAATATATGTGACAGAAGACTATGAAGAGATGAGTGGTACAGTTCGAGGGTGAAGGGCACCACTTCTATATACACGTACAGCACTATTCAGTGAAACCAAAATTGCATTTAGTTATTTTATTGCAGCTATTTATATAGCATGGGGAGGTGGGTGAGCAAAAAAACATTTTCACATGGCAATAGTGGAGAAAAACTATTTGCTACTGCAGGTATATTTTATATGTTGTCTTCCATACAATTAGAATTGGCTAACAATCCGAAACAAATTATATAAATTTTAGCAAGAAGTCTGGCTAATTTAACATGCCAAAGCCAGAACAATACTGCAGCATTCCAATATTATTAGCCTGAGAAGCAGAGTAATTAAAACACAGAAATGCATTTCAGATGGAGGGAGATGGGTTTAATGCAGTATCTTGTTCTCAGAACAGAACTAGTCTTACGGGTCATGTTTGAAGTCAAATGCAGCTCCAATCAAGTGATAGGCTTCATTTAAAATCTTGGTCTCTAGCCTATGGGTGAAGAAGGGTGTTTTGCTTCAGATAGCATCCTGAACACCTGTCTTGGCTCTCTAGCCAAAAAACCACAGAATAATCACTAAGGGCCACATGTACGACTATTTCATTTTGCAAGTCTCTAATTGCGAATTATAGCGACTTGTAATTAGAGACTCGCAAAATGAAATGTACTGTGTCTCCGATACATTAGCGATTTCCACTGGGGTTGCAAATGATCTGCCTCATCAATATTCATGAGGCAGTTCATAATTTGCGACCCATTGGGAATGGGTAATAACGCAGGGATGGTGACCTGCTGGGGATAGCAGACCTCCATGTCTGGGTTAGCTTTTAAATAAAGAAAATGTTTTTTAACAAAATTAATGTTTTAGTTTAATTTTTAACCACATCGCTGCTGCGGTGATTTTTGCGCTGTGCGGCTGTTTTCCCTTTTCCGCGTAACATGACGAGATCAGCTCGTCATCAGCACACGCCACCCGTGGCTGAGGACGAGCTGAGCTCGTCATCAGCATCGAAGGGGTTAAGAGTAATGAATAGCACCTGCAAAGGATAGTAGGCCTCAGACTCTGCTTTTGGAAAGGGGAGACCTCTCGGTCACCCCGAACGTATGGCAGGGTGCCCCGACCGCCCAGGAAACTTTTGCAGGCGGGGGCGTGTCCCCGGCCGGTATAGTCAAAGTGGCGTGGTTGGAGCACGCCCCGCCGCCTAAGAGGGTTGTTCTGACACTCGCCCGGAAGTCCGGACACTTTTGGGCGGGAGGGGGATGCCGCCCCACCTCCCCGCTGCAAGTTAAAAGGCGCGGGGGTCCAGGCAGGCGTCCTCTTGTTCCTGCGCTCTGAAGGCTGCACCACTCGTCGCTCGTGAGCCCTCAAGGGACCAAGCAGCAGTTTTTTGAACGTGGTAATCTTTGTTTTTTCTGTTTCAGTCGTCGAGGCGTATCTGGGATCCGAGGACCTGCTCAGAACATCAGATATGCCTGGAAAGAAGAATGGGAAGAGCTCCGAGATGGAACGGATGCTTCACACACTGGTAAACCAAGTGTCGGCGATGGACAGGAAATTTGGTAAAGTGGACCGATTGGGTCGCAGCTTAGCGCGCTCCAGAAGAAAGTGGAAGCTCAAGCGGGCCCTCATGGAGACCTAAGAGGATTGTGGGGCCTGCTTTGCCAAACGTTACTCCAGGGGGGGACAAGGGGAAAAAGAAGAAAGGGAAAGGGGGTCCTAGCGAGGTCCCGGTCCCGATGGAAGTTCCGCTGGTCCCAGTAACCCCAGCGGCCAGCCCGGTGCCCGCACCGGATGGGGGATTGCCAATCCCTCTGATTATCACACCACTAGATAAGGAACAGGTACCCCCTGAACTGGCGATGCATCTAGCGGCGGTATTGCCTTGGTTGAAGAAGGGAGCGGGGGGATCCGCGGCTGCGGAAGATCCAGCTGAGGAGGACAGGCAAATTATGGACCAGCTCAGGCAGACAAGGGGCTCTGAGGCAGGGAACATGCCTTCTATTCCTCTGCAGGTGGTGAACACGGTCGAGAACCAGAATAAGGCGACGGACACGACCGGAGGTACGACAGAAAATGGTAAGAGGTCGCTCCCAATAATGGGGGAAGGCGCTGTACCTTCAAGGCGGGAATACCTGGCACAACATGTTCCGATGGCCACGAAAGAGATGGTGTGGGCGAACAAATACATTAATATGTTTTCATTGTTGACGGACAATCGTGAATTAGAATATGCCAAAACCCAGAAAGATTTGTGGCACCCCAGTGAATGGAGGGCAAAAATGGCAGAATTCAGGGTGGAGGAGTCTATGATGAACTGGATCAGGGCTTTTTCTGTGTTTGTAGCAATTATGGGTGAGCGAACACCAGAATTGTTGGGAGACCTTGCTTGCTACCAGAGCGGGATCACGGGCTTCCATGAGAAATATGGAGGGGACGCATGGAAAGGGTACGATGTGTCGTTTAGAAAAGCGAAAGAGTTTAATGAATCGCTGACTTGGGATTGTTTGGACACTGTATCTTGGCATGCGCAGTTCACGCCGGGCTCGGCGGGAGGAACAGGGTCGAGTGTGAATGGTTTCAGGGCTTTTCAGCAGAAACATCCACAGCCCTTTCGACCAATCCATGGGGGAGAGACTCAGTCTAGATCGGGCGGGAATGGGAATAAGCGAGGGGTATGTTGGGGTTTTAACAAGGGAACGTGTAGTAGGTCGCAGGGAACATGCAGGTTCAGGCATGCCTGCGCAGTTTGTGGTAACACCTCCCATCCCGAAACGAGCTGCCGATCCAGAGGCAATGTTACCGGGGGAAAAGGGGTACCAAGCAAGATTGACACGGTGCCTTGGATGACTAAACAATCGCCCGTGGATATTTTGGCTTTGACTCCCTGGCTGAATAAATACCCTGATCATGTGTCCGCCGGGATCCTTTGAGATGGCTTCTCGTATGGCTTCAGGATCCCGGCGGGTGATTTTCGGGGGGCACCCTTATGCAGAAACCAACAGTCCGTTATGCACAACCCGACGGTGGTCGCCACAAAAATTGAAAAAGAGGTTCGCTTGGGGCGGGTTGCAGGGCCGTTTGGTGAAATACCAACGGCCAATTTTGTGTGTTCCCCATTAGGGGTAGTTCCCAAGAAGGAGCCGGGTGAATTCAGGCTCATTCATAATCTATCAGCACCAAGGGGGGCTTCCGTGAATGAGGCAATTGATGCAGGCATTTGCAGTGTGAGGTATGCATCATTTGATGACGCAATGGTCATGTTGAATCGCTTAGGCCCCGGTGCATTGTTAGCAAAATCGGATATTGAATCCGCATTTAGGTTACTACCGGTGCATCCCCAGGATCAGCACTTGTTGGGTTTCGCATTCCAGGGGAAGTACTCTATGGATATGTGCATGCCGATGGGTTGTTCAATTTCTTGTGCATATTTTGAAATGTTTAGCTCATTTATGGAGTGGGCATTCTCGAAGGCCTCAGGGCACCAGCATGTGATGCATTATCTCGATGATTTCCTGTTTCTTGGCCCGGCGGGCTCTCGGGACTGTGCACGGACATTGTAGGAATTCTGCGTGCTCATGTGGGGTTTCGGGGTTCCGTTGGCGCCAGGTAAAACAGTGGGTCCAACTACCTTCCTGGAGTTTCTGGGTATTGAACTAGACTCCGTGGAGGGTTGCTTCCGTCTGCCGGCGGAGAAGATCGCCAAATTCAGGGCCTCCTTGCTACAATGTCTTCGGAACGACAAGGTGACACTGCATCAACTACAGCAAACAGTGGGACAGCTGAATTTTGCACTGAGGGTTATACCGATGGCTCGCTCTTTCTCACGATCCATTGCCCAGGCCATGGTTGGCCTCAAAGAAGGACACCATTGTATGAGGCTGTCGGCAGAGGTTCGCCAGGACATGCTCATTTGGCTGGCATTCCTGGCGGATTTCAATGGCCGGGTAGTCTGGAGCAAAGCCCCGGCCTCGTCAGCAGAGTTAGGTTTATGGACCAACTCTGCGGGCAGTGTGGGGTTTGGCGCGATCCTGGGTAACCGATGGTCGGCCCAGAAATGGCCAGCATGGTGGGAAGCAAGTGGCTTGATGAGCAACATTGGTTTCCTAGAGTTATTCCCCATCTGGGTAGCGTTGTCGGCCTGGCCAGAAGAGTTCCGAAACCGCTCGGTGATATTCTGGTCCGATAACATGACTGTGGTTGAGTGCATTAACCAGCAGGCAGCACGCTGCAAGTGGATATTGCGATTGTTGAAAGAAATTGTGTTGAAATGCTTGAAGCTAAATGTACAATTCAGGGCAAAACATGTGCCGGGAGTACTGAATAATGCAGCTGATGCGCTCTCTCGTTTCAAAATGCAGGCATTCAGGGATTGTTTACCCTCAGCGGAGCTAGTGGCAGCGCCATTTCCCGAAGCATTATGGCAAATCGGCGCCCCGGACTACAAAACCTCGTGGCAGCCAGTTTAGTGCCCAGGACAAGGAAAGCTTATGAAGGGGCGTTCCGCTCGTACTGCGCCTTTTTGGGCCCTGCATGGGAGCATAGATGGGGTCAGGAGGGGTCCTTTACCCAATTTTTAGTGCCACTTCATGAGGAGGGCCGGTCGGCGGCAACCGCCAGTCGGTATAAGGTCGCCATATCGTTTATGGCTCAGCTCCAAGGGATCAGGGACCCGACGGACTCCTTTATAGTGAGAAAGGCGCTGCGCGGCTGGCAGCGCCTAGAGGGGTGCAAAAAGGATACCAGGCACCCGATAGGACTTGACAGGTTGACCGCCTTGCTGGCTAAACTAGAGGAGACATGCTCCTCACCTAGTGAGGTTGTCCTATTCCGGGCAGCATTTGAACTGGCATTCTATGGGGCCCTGCGGGTAGGCGAACTAGTGGCTTCCAATAAAAGGGATACCGAGGGGGGTCTGCGCAGGGACCACACGCAAGTGAGGGGGGATTCCCTGCTGATCACGATTGCCAGGTCAAAGACAGACCAGGAGGCCCAGGGGAGTAGCATTGTGTTGCAGCGCGCTCCGGGTAGTCCCTGTTGTCCAGTGATGCACGTTGAGGCCTACCTAAAACAAAGGGTGTCGACGTGGGGGGGGCCTTGCTGCGGCATGCTGACGGCACCCCGTTAACAGAGTTTCAATTCCAGAGGGTGCTGGCAATCACGATTGCAGCTGCTTGCTTGAACCCAAGTGATTTTGGAACTCATTCATTCAGGATAGGGGCCGCTACAGAAGCGACGGCTGGGGGTCTGCAGGCAGACAATGTTAAACAGTTGGGGCGCTGTTCTTCAAACTGTTTCAAACGTTACGTGCGGTTGCACATGTTGTAATTTACTGAAGAGGTGCACTCACGCTTGTTGTCTTTTGTTTGGATTGCAGTTTCACGAGCCTGTGACGCAGGGCGGAAATTGGGACCGGCCCAGTATCAGCTAACCACCACTTCAGGAGCAAGGAATGGAAGACGAGTCGTGGGCCACTCATACGTGAGACGTGCCACTGACATATTCAGGGCAGGTGATGCGATTCAAACATCTGAGGAATATGGTTTCTGGGTGTCCTTCCATGGGAAGGGCGGTTTGTGTATTGACCAACTGCAAAGTTTTGTCGAGGAATTGTTAGGGCGGCACAGGTCACCGCCATCAGTAGTCATAGTGCACATTGGGGGCAATGACTTGGTGAGGTTGGGCAGACGGGCTTTAATCGAACACATACTTTCAGCAGTTAGTTGGTTAGCAAAGACACTCCCGGGGTGCAAAATAGCTTGGTCACACATGATTCCGAGGAGGGTGTGGAGGGGTGGGAGGTCCACGACAGCGTTGAACCATTCGGTAAAGAGGGTCAACAATAAAATGGAGAAATTGTTTCGATCTAACCACCTCCAATGTATACCTCACGGGTGCATCTGGGGGGACCGCTGTTATTCAGACGATGGGGTACACCTGTCCAGGGTGGGGAATGACATTTTGATAGGAGACATGATAGCTTGGCTAGCGGGATTGAGGAGACATGACCTATAGGAGTCGTAGGGGAGGCCAGATAGTCGGTCAACTACCTGGCCTGTGGCGGTAAGGTCATGATCGGTGAGCAGTGATTTCAAGGTCCCTAGTGGGGGGGAGGCGGCCATTGGCCCCTCCCACGGGGCAAGGGAAGTTACGGTTGGCTACGAGGGTAAAGCCCTCTGCGCATGCGCCACTCACACATGAGGGCGAAATTTGGTGATAGGTATCTGACACCGGTTAAGACCTTGCCGTTGGACCCTAACAATAGGGTGTACAAAATTCGTATGCAATGCATGATGTCATGATGTTAGAGACGGTTAGGAAAATCTTTGTATTAGAGATTTGTTAAGGTTAGCCTGAATACCTGTCTTCATCAAGTGTAATGAAAGTTGAATTTTGTACATGATAAATGAAACGATTTAAATTTAAAGTTTTGTTTCATATTTTAATAAATACGGCCGGGGGGGGTCGCGAGGCCCCCCTACCTTCCAAAAGTTAAAACTGTGTCTGTCTCCTACAATTGGGATTGGTGGTGGAAGGGGTGGCGGGCATCCCGGACCATATGCATTTCCAAATGGGAAATAAGTGGTGGGTACAGAAAGCTGTGATGGTGGGGGTCACAAGGAGGTATATGATCAATGAATTGCAAATCATATCTCTTTACTAATGCTGTCTATTTGAGAGGTAAAAGTCTACATTGCAACTGCAACTTTCTCAATGGGCTATCCGTTGTGTGATGGGGGGATTAGAGGAAAGGTGTCCTCCAATGGTTTATCTACCCAACACCGAAATCGCACACTGATGCCTTTTCGGTGCTACATCATATGGGAGGGAACCGCCTTGTACTTAAAATACACATTTGAGGGGGCGTGGCCAAGATGGCGGGGTGAGCGGACGCTTCCTCCCGCAGCTCCTCCAGCCCGACTAGGCTCGAGCCCTTTTCTTCAGCTTTTCTCCCCCCGCTGATGCTCAGCGGATGAGAGGAGTGTGGCGGAGTACCTGGTGCACGCATTGATGTCGCTTTGACCCTAATCGCTCCGGTGGAAGCGCCTCAAAAGACCGATCGAAGATCGAGGGACGACGGAGCGCCCGGGAGGCGGAGCGAATCGGAGTGCTGTCCATGCGCCTCGGCCGGGCCTAGTGCTGAAAGTTGGCGATCTGGGTGGAGGCCGTCCCGGCGCTCGACGGAGGTCGGAGGAGAGCTACAGGCTAGAGGGCCCGCTACGCAGAGGACTTTGGTTGCGCGATTTGGCGCTCGGACTTGAGGCGGTGGCACCCTGCATGGCGAGGGCCCCGGTCCTGGGATTGGAGGGCGATCGGCTTGAAACCGGGGGCAGTTCTGCCGACTCTTCTAAGTAACAGTGCAGCCTCGGCTGTGGAACTTTTCGGATTGCCTGGTTTATGGGGTGCCCCGGTGGTGTCGCCTGGCTCGGGCGATCTACTTGGCCCCACCCAGCAGCCATTTTGTCCCCGAGAGGTCGGTGTCGTTGGCCTCCCCCGGAGTCCATTGACGGCGGATTCCTGCGCCCTCCGCCTCTGCACGGCTATCTCCCTGTGGAGCGCACTGGCCGGGGCACCCCCAGTATAGGTTCCAGCTGCCGTCCCGACTGGGCGCCCTCGGCTGGTAGTGCCCGGACTGACCCGCCATTTTGTCGTCTGTGACGCAGCCCCCCGGTTCTGCCGGGAGCTCCCCATACCGAGTGCTTGCTGGTGGTTGGACATTCCCCGGAGCGGTCGGGCCTGTGCCCACTTTTCAGTTGAAGCGCTTGGAATGACTGGAAGAGGTGGTTCGAGGAAAGGGGACCGTACCCTGCCGGATATGCTTGGCAGGGCCCAGCAGCTACGGGACAGAGCACAGCCGTCGCCGGGGTCTTCCCGGGCCTCGGCGGACGCGTCTGGAGGAGAACCCCCTGTCACAAGATCCTTCATGGAGGAGCTGTTCAATTCCCTCAAAGAGGACTTCCAGAAGCTGAAGCGGGAAGTGGCTAGCGAGGTCCGTGAGGTCCGCAGAGAGGTGGAAGGCCTCGGCGAACGGGTTGAGACGGCGGCCCAACGCCGGGACGATGAGATTGTCCACTTACAACAAGACGTTCTCCGTCTCCGGGAGCAGTGCGTTGAGCTCCAGGCCCACTCCGAGGACCTTGAGAACAGGTCAAGGAGAAATAACATTCGAGTGCGTGGTGTGCCGTCTGCGGACGAAGGGACTGACCTAGTGGGCTATTTGCAGGACTTGTTCCGGGAGATCCTGGGGGATGCCGCGGACTTCCCTATCCGCATTGATAGAGCTCACAGAGTTGGTCGACAGCGCCAGTCTTCGGTGCCCCCGCCGGACATCTTAGCCTTCCTGCCCGACTTCCCGCTGAAGGAGCGCATCATGTCTGAGGCCCGCAGGAAACAGCCACTGACTTTCCGGGAGCGGCCTGTTGCGCTCTATCAGGACCTGTCCGCCATCACCCTGCAGAAGCGCAGGTCCTTCAGGATTGCCACCGACTTCTTGCGCTAACAAGAGACACCGTACTCCTGGGGGCATCCCTTTCGCTTGATCTTTCACTGTAACGGAGTGCTGCATCAACTACGCTCCTTGCAAGACATTTGCGGTGTCCTGGGGCTAACGGCTACAGAGGAGGATGGAGCCACGCCGTCATGGAGGCGATCAGAGAGAAGGGGCCGACGGAGATCAGCGAGGAGACGATCGACGGCGAGCGCTGGGCGTCCTGATTCCCCTACTATCAGGGCGGACATGGCCGGTGCCTTGAGGGCGGCAGCCAGGGACTTGGCCGACTCCAACGGCGTGGCCTTGACGGCCTAGACTCACTCCGGGGGGAGATGAACATAGCCTCTTCGATGCCAGGTTTGGGGCTGGGGGGGGATGGGGGGGAGCGGGTGGAGGTGAGTGGCTGGACGTCCACTTTTCTATTTTCTACGGACTTGCCCATTTTGGGGCTTGACTGAGACAATGGGTTGTTTGAGTTGGGATTTGGCTGGTTGCCATGGGTGTGTTTGGGGTGGGGTTGGGTGTTGTTCTAGAGTTGGGGAAGTCCCGTCCAATGCTGTCCATGCCCACGCTTGGCCTGCTCTGGCCTGTCCCGCGCTGCCGCCCCGCGCCCCCCACCCTCTAGTTCCTTTCCCGCAGCATAGCGTTCCTGGTCCCTGGGAGACATGTCGTCCCTGAAGGTGGTGACCCTTAATGTTAAGGGACTGAATAATCCTGTTAAGCGCAGGGCGATTTTGTCTCTGCTTGAGGGGACGCAGGCTGATATTTGCCTTTTGCAGGAGACCCACTTGTTGTCCCGTGACTGCCATAGATTGCGCTCAGCTAAGTTCCCCACCAAGTTTTTCTCCTCTGCAGCGACCAAGACGGCGGGGGTGGCCATTCTCATAGCGAGCTCCTTTAGGGGGGAGGTGCTATATAAATATGCTGAGCAGAAGGGGAGGCTTCTGGCATATCGCCTCCGCCTGGGAGGCATAGCATTTACAGTTGGCTCGGTCTATAGCCCGAATGACCACCAGGAACGCTTCTTGGACTCAGTACTGGTGGATGTCACTGCCTCTCCCGATCGACATGTTATCCTAGGGGGGACCTTAATATCGTCTTTGATTCCGTATTGGATAGGTCAGCGCAGCGGTTTCCGCAGACTGGTGAACTTTCCCAGGCTGTGAAGGCCCGGATTGCGGACATGACCTTACACGACCTTTGGCGCTCCATGCACCCCACAGATAGGGACTACTCCTACTTCTCGCATGCGCACCGAACCTACGGCGGTTGGATTATCTCCTGGTTAGTGGGCCGATGCGCGCCACCGCCACGGCGGCGGACATTGGGGTCCTGACTCTGTCTGACCATGCGCCGGTTACTGGCGCGTTTGCGTGGCCGGTGGCCTCCCCCTCTCGGGGGGTGTGGCGCCTCAGGGACACCCTTTTACACAAGAAGACGGTGGTGAAACGTATTGAGGAGGTCATACAGGATTATCAAACTCACAATAGTAATAACGACACTTCACTAGCGACACAGTGGGCTGCATTGAAGGCTGTTCTTCGGGGGGAGTTCATCTCCATCTCCTCGGCCGAAAATAGGGAGCGGCAACGGAAGAGGGATGAACTGACTGTTCAGGTTCAGGAGCTTGAGCAGGTCCACCGCCGTACGGGTGCTCCGAGGGTTTGGAGGCAGCTGAAAGCGGCAAGGAAGCTCCTGTCGCGCTGGACCTGGATAGGGCAGAATACGCTGCCTTGCGCTTGAAACATGCCTACTACACTGGGGGGGACAGGTGCGGCAAGCTCCTGGCACATCGGCTCCGAGTCGCGCAACAGCGTAACGTGGTGAAGGAACTTGTGGGTACAGACGGGGTGGTCGTTTCCGGAGACGCAGGGGTGGCGGAAGCCTTCTGCAGTTTCTATGAGGCGCTGTACGCTGAGGAGCCCTCCTCTCCGCGGGACACCGAGGAATATTTGGAGTCGGTGCCCCTTCCGGCGCTGGATCCCGCTCAGGCGGAATATCTGGAGCGGGATATTCACGTTGAGGAGGTGATTTCCGCAATAGCTCGGTTGAAGCACGGGAAGGCCCCGGGCCCGGACGGATATACGTCCCTGTTTTATAAGACCTTTTGCCCGGTTGTGGCCCCTGTCTTGACTCGGCTATTTAATTCCTTCTCCGACCCGGGAGCCATCCCACCGGATCTCCTGAGTGCGACGGTCTCGGTGATCCCGAAACCCGGGAAGGACCGGGCTTTATGTGGCTCGTATAGACCCATCTCGCTCCTAAATGTCGACCTCAAGCTGTACACGGGGATTCTGGCGTCCAGGCTGGCCCTACACCTCCCCGGTTTGGTTGAGGCAGACCAGGCTGGCTTTGTGCCCGGCAGGCAGACGGTCGACAATACCAAGCGGGTGACGCACGTTTTAGAGAAGGCCTCGCGGATCCCGGGAGAGCGGATGTTGCTAGCAGTTGATGCGGAGAAGGCCTTTGATAGGGTGCATTGGCCATATCTCGAGCTAGTTCTCAGGAAACTGGGAATTGGTGATAAATTCCGCACTATGGTCTTCAACTGCTATAAGTATCCCTCAGCGTCTGTGCGAGTCAATGGGTGTAGCTCCCGTGGTTTTGCAATCGAGCGCGGCATGAGGCAGGGCTGCCCCCTCTCTCCACTCCTGTTTGCTCTCTACATGGAGCCGTTCGCCCAAAGGATCCGCCACAACCCGGATGCTATTTGGATCAGGATGGGCCAGTATGTCCACACGGTCAGCCTCTATGCGGACGATGTCCTGCTGACCCTAGACGACCCTAGGAGGTCCTTACCCGCCTGCATCCAAGAGTCGGATGCCTTTGCACGTGTGGCCGGCTTTAAAATGAACATGAGCAAGTCGGTGGCCTTAGATGTGTCTCTGGCTGCGGACACTAGGAGGGACCTTCAGCGACTCTTCCCTATGCAGTGGTCTTCGTCCCTTGTACCATACCTAGGGATCCTACTGGCACCCACGCTGCCAGCGATGGTGGCGGCCAATTACACTTCTCTCAGTAAAAAGATCAGGGAGGAGCTTGGCCGCTGGAGTAAGGGCCTGCTGTCCTGGCTGGGTAGAATCGCGGCGGTTAAGATGACGGTAATGCCCCAGATATTATATCTTTTTCGTGCCCTGCCTCTCCAGCCTCCAGTGGGCTGGATTCGACAAACGCAGGCCGACATCTCCCGCTTTGTCTGGCAAGGCCGCAAGCCGCGGATGAAGAGGGTCCTCTCCACGCTTGCCCCAGAAGCAGGGGGCCTTGGTATTCCATACCTCCGTAAGTACTTTCAGGCAGCGCATCTACGATACCTTGTAGAGTGGAGCAGGTGGGAGTCCGACAAACACTGGCTTTTTCAAGACCAGGCGGTGGCAGGCCGCACCCTACAGGAGGTTCCATTCTTGCGCCGTGCTCATCGCCCCCCCAACCTTTACGCTTCTTTCGTTACGCGGGTCCCCTTGAGGGTGTGGGATGCAGTCTGCGAGGCTCGGGGCCTTACCACATTCCCTTCACTGTTTACACCCATAGTGGGTAATCCTGACTTCTCCCCGGGGATGGAGCCGGGCGCTTTTTCCCATTGGAGGACGGCGGGCTGCAGGGCGCTCTTCCAGGTCTATGGGTCGGAAGGCGTGGTTCCCTTTCAGCAGCTTCGGCAAAAATTCGGCCTGACGGAGTTGGATAGACTACGTTACATGCAGGTCCGGCATTGGGCCCTCCAGCCCCAGGTGCGGGACACCGCTGATCGTCAAATTACACCGTATGAGCGGTGGCTGGTGACCCGAACCTCAGACGCTAAATTGATTACTGATCTTTATAAGCATCTACAACCCCCGCCGTTCCACTATTATAACCCGGGGAGGGAACGCTGGCACAGGGAACTGGGTAGGACACTCAGCCACAAGGAATGGGACCAGATCGCATACCGGGCACGACACTCTGCATACCATACCGGCCTTACGGAGACATTTACCAAGGTGTCCACGTACTGGTACTACACCCCAGAGAGACTGTATGAGATGCATAGGCACACTGATAGGGGGTGCTGGAGAGGTTGCGGACAGGTGGGGACCCTCTCACATATTCTTTGGGATTGTCCCTTGCTGGCCGCCTATTGGAAGGAGGTTCTGGATGAGGTGGATAGGCACTTTGAAATCGAGCTCCCGCGCTTTCCGGCATATGTCTTACTGGGCCTCCCTAACGGCCTAATGTATCCACTGAAGTCCCGCAGGGGCAGGCAGATCGCAATCGCGCTGGGGTCTGCGGTCCAGAATATCCTTATCCATTGGCGCACCACCACTGTCCCCTCCATTACGGGTTGGTTACATAGACTCTGGCACGTGTTGGGAATGGAGAAGCTGTCGCTCACGGTGGCGGGGGAGATAGACCAATTTGATGAGCTGTGGCAACCCTTCCTTGCGCTGCTGACCACCGAATTCAGGGAGCTCACCTGCCCGAGGTACCTCAGGCTTTTGAGGCTGACGCCGCCGGTGACTCCGGCAGAATAGGATGAGTGGGGGGCGGGTTCTTGGTGGGGGGGGTGCTGCTTTGGGGCGGGTAGTATTGGTAATGGGCCATTGGACGGGGGGGTTGGGGGGAGTTGGGGAGTTGTTCCTTCTTTCTTGGGGGGGGTTCCGGGAGGGGTTGGGTTGTGCTTTTCTGGGTTACTCTCATTGCTTTCCCTGCTTAGATTTGGGGTGATGGATATGCGCAGAGTGGAGATATAAGTTGCATTTTATCTTTTCATCTACCAATGCTTCTCCTCTGGACTAACGAACTGTTCCTTGAAAATGCTCCTGATACTGCGCCTTTTTTTCTTTTATTGTACTGTATGCAACCCTAACCTCCTGCTCCCTCCCCCCGTATTCTTTTGTCTTAATAAAAATGCTTTAAACCTAAAATACACATTTGAAAGATTTCCTGACGTTTACATCGTGTTTTATAATTTAGTGTCTTTATTCATTTCAACACACAACGTCTCCATGTACATTTAGCTGTCTTCAATCAAAGTCTAAGCAGTACAACCGGACAGAGCCAATGAGGGCGTAAGTCCAGCAGTCGAATTGGAATCGGCCAATTGCACGTACATGGAAAAGACATTATAATAATAAAAAAACAAATGAGAAAATAACAACCCCCTCTCCCCAAGAAATGGGTTTCATAGGTCATCATATTTGGATCCCTCGCCCGCTGTGAGTGACAATTTCTCCATCCCAGGCATATGCCACAATCGGTGGAGCCATCCACAAAGGAGGGTGTGTTGGGGGTGCGCCAATGCATGAGTAAGTTTTGTACCGCTGAGCCTAGTGCGATGGCCATTTGTCTACCTCTGTGGGATTTCAGTGGGTAGGTCAGGGGATTAGGAAGACCTAATAGTATACAAGCCGGGAAGCACAGGATTTCTGTCTCAAAGTGCTTATCTACCTCACCCAACACTTGAACCCAGTAGGGCTGAATATGTATGCATTTCCATAACAAATGCACCAGGTTGCCACAGCCACGCCACCAGGTCGCCTCTCGGTTGCGGTCCATTGCGTGTAGTCTTTCGGGGGTATAATACCAGTACGTCACAACTTTCGTGTGTGTCTCTGTGAGTCCCATGTGGTATGCGGATTGTCGGGCCCTGTAGTATATCCCCTCCCATTCCTTGTGAGTGAATGTCCTGCCTAGTTCTCTCTCCCACCGCTCCCTGCCTGGATTATGTGTGTACACCTGTGTGGCCTGTAGCATCTTGTAGAGATCGGAGATGAGCTTTGCATCAGACTTGCGGGTGATGAGCCATCTTTCGTATGAGGATAATCGCCTATCCGCACTCGCTCGGATCTGCAGTTGGAGTGCCCAGTGCCGCACCTGTAAGTATCTCAGACGTTCAGTCTCTGGGAGGCCGTACTCCTGCCGAAATTGGGAATATGTAACAACACCTTCCAGACCATACATGTGGCACAAAAACCGACAACCAG